>NC_044048.1:23293013-23353013 GCF_902167405.1 Gadus morhua
CCCCCCCCCCCCCCCTGGTTCAGCACATTCCTGACAATCCTCCTCCAGTATCTCTCTCTCTCTCTCTCTCTCTCTCTCTCTCTCTCTCTCTCTCTCTCTCTCTCTCTCTCTCTCGCTCTCTCTCTCTCTCTCTCTCTCTCTCTCTCTCTCTCGCTCTCTCTCTCTCTCTCTCTCTCTCTCTCGCTCTCTCTCTCCTCTCTCTCTCTCGCTCTCTCTCTCTCTCTCTCTCTCTCTCTCTCTCTCTCTCTCTCTCTCTCTCTCTCTCTCTCTCTCTCTCTCTCTCTCTCTCTCTCTCTCGCTCTCTCTCTCCTCTCTCTCTCGCTCTCTCTCTCTCTCTCTCTCTCTCTCTCTCTCTCTCTCTCGCTCTCTCTCTCCTCTCTCTCTCGCTCTCTCTCTCTCTCTCTCTCTCTCTCTCTCTCTCTCTCTCTCTCTCTCTCTCTCTCTCTCTCTCTCTCTCTCTCTCGCTCTCTCTCTCTCTCTCTCTCTCTCTCTCTCTCTCTCTCTCTCTCTCTCTCTCCTTTGCCTCCCTGACCACTGCCTTCTCTCTCTTTTGGTCTCTCTCAATCACTCTCTCTGTCTCTTCTTTGTTCCCACCACTCTACCCCCGACCCTCCCTCTCTCTTCATAATCAATAATCAATAACATGACTATAATGGTTCCTGTACTTCCGTTGTGGAACTCTGTTTTATCCCCGGAACATTTAACGCACTGTGCGCAAATTAGCCTCAATAAACCCTGGGCGATCGCTCACATTGGTAAATGAATATGGTTATATGACACAGAACGATCCTATACAAATACCCAATAAAACACTATCATTCATGTATACTCTATCTCCCTTCCATGCTGCCCACCGCGGCTCAATATTATGAACAGCTGTAAATAAAGCTCTACTTATAGTTCAAATATATATTTGAATACCAACGTGCACATCAGCACATTGTAAATATACACTGAGCTCTTCTCCTATTTAAGGTCAAGACTATCAACCTATGACAGTGCTCAACTGGTATAAAGGCTGCAACACTGTAGGCAGTTTTTAGTTCAATTATTGTTATACTTTGTTGTTCTACTAGACGTACGGATGATTTGCATGAGGTTTGTTTGTTCATCATCTTCAAGTCTATCTAATCTAACGCAGCCATCTTACATTAAAGGAATAGAGAAGAAGAAGGAGACAATTTTCAGAAGAAAAACAACTACAACAACAACAATAACAGTCACAAACAACAACCACAATGGAGGAAGTTGGGTTTCAACCCCAAGTCTAACAGCTTAACACATAGCCTTAAGCCTTAAATATTTTTCAGCTTTGTTCCACACACATACACAAATCCAAAAACAATGGACAATAACTACAATTAGCAGTGGGGGGGGGGGGGGGGGGGGGGAACAGACCATCCTGCCGGACCCCCCTATTCGAGACAAGTGGGGATAATTTCCAGGAAGGGCCAGTCTAAGTGGCGCTGGACAGGTATGCCAATAACCTTTGACCCCAAAGCAGGCCTGCGCTGACATGAAAGTTGACCCCTGGTGACCCTTGGGGGAAGACTTGACATACACCTCCCCCCTCCCCCCCTCTCTCCCCCTCTCTCCCCCTTTCTGGCGCTTTCCCACCGGGCTCTTTGATGTCTCTGCAAGCCTGTCCATGACCCGGCTGGTCAAGACCTTTCTGGACGGGCCCCGGTGCTGGTGGTGGTGGTGGGGGTGGGGGGGACGAGGGGTGGAGGGGTGGAGGGTTGCAGGGTGGAGGCCTGGCCGGTCGGGGGTAGGGCAGTACCTGAGAAGGCCACCCTGGTATTTCCACCCGACCCCTTGCCCTCTACAAATAATCTGATCCCCCTTTCCCTCTCGGACGCACCCACCCTTCTCTAAAAGCATTTCCCCTCTGTCTCCCTCTCTGCCCGCTCTCTCTTCTCCTCTCTCTGTCTCTCTGCATCTCTCTCCTTCCCTCGCTTTTTCTCCCCCTCTGCCACTCCCCCTTTCTCCCTCTAACTCTCTCTCTTTCAGCCCGCGGCTCTCTCTCTTGGCTTCTCTTCCTCTCCCCCCTGTCTCTGACTTTCTTTCTCTCGCCCCCATTCTCTCTCCCTTCCTCCTCCCTTCTCTCTCTTTCTCTCCATCCTTCCATCCTTCTATCTCTCTCTCTCTCTCTCTTACGCACATACCACTAGCCTCCATATTTGGCGGCATATTAAATGACTGGAAGCCCTATTTTGGAAGCATGACAGATAATGTGTCAGCATCTGTGCACTGCGCCTCTCGGGCACGCCTGAGTGTGGGTGTTAAGTGTGTGTGTGTGTGTGTGTGTGTGTGTGTGTGTGTGTGTGTGTGTGTGTGTGTGTGTGTGTGTGTGTGTGTGTGTGTGTGTGTGTGTGTGTGTGTGTGTGTGTGTGCGTGAGAAAGAGAGAGCGCGCACGTTGGGGTGAGTAGGGTTGTGACTTCCAGGTCCTATAGCCTGCAGAGAGCAGCTGTCTCTCCCCAGCGAGAGTGCTGGGTGAGATAAGGCCAAGCTGAAATAGCCGCTGAGGTAACCCCGGCAGTTACACAGTAAAAGCGGGAGATGTGGATGAAAATATGACCCCCTGGAGGGGAGAGGGGAGGGGGGAGGGGGGGAGGGGAGGAGGGACGGGGGGGCGGGCTGTTACTGGAAGGGGAGATTGCAGGTTGATTGTTTTTGTTTTTTCAGAGAGTATGTAATGCCATTGAGCAACAGGGTATTTTTTGTAATGGTTGATTTTGTCCTTGTTGGCGTTACGTTTTCGGTATTTATCGTTCCGAACTCTAACACAGGAGAGGGACCGCGAAGGACTACTGTGTTCATGTCTGATACACCACTGCTGAGAGCTGGAATCTTTTCAGTCGATAGCCTATCCATCACCCTAAATTTAACTCATTCTAGTGCCTTAACTTAACCTGAACCGAAACCAAAATGATCAATTAACTAGCTGGCAGCTAGAAGCTCCAGTAGAGATCCTGTAGCTAGTCACTAATAGTTTGCTAGCTACTACCTAGTCCCTAAAAGTTAAGTAGCTAGCAAGCTACTAGTTCATATACCATAGTTATAGTGTTAGAGTGTCATAGTGCATAGCTAGTAGCTCTTAGCATTTAGCTAGTAGCTCCTATAGCTAGCCAGCTCATGGTGCCATGCCGTAATTCCGACGCCTCATTGTTCCGACGTCTCAATAGTCCGAAATATTTCCCATTAGACCGACATGCCACTATGCCGACGGTTCAATGCTACGAAAACGGAACCCATTGGTCCGAAGAGGCGCACTCTCTCTCTCTCTCTTTCTCTCTCACGCTCTCTCTCTCTTTCTCTCTCACACTCTCTCTCTCTCTCTCTCTCTCTCTCTCTCTCTCTCTCTCTCTCTCTCTCTCTCTCTCTCTCTCTCTCTCTCTCTCTCTCTCTATCTCTCTAACACTCTCTCTCTCTCTTTCTCTCTCACACTAAGCACCAAAATACAAACTAGGCCTACATATCACGTTCATGATGAATATTGGAGAGCAAAGTGACAAAAGAGAGAGAGAGAGAGAGAGAGCAAGCGAGGTATAAAACTCTTTATATGTAGGCCTATTCGGCATATTGAACCTTCGGCCTAATGCGCCACCTTTTTGAAAAAGTCGGACAAACAGACCTTCGGACCAATGGGTTCCGTTTTCGTAACGTTGAACCATTGGCATAGTGGCATGTCGATCTAATGGGAAATATTTCGGACCATTGAGACGTCGAGACAATGAGGCGTCGGAATTACGGGCAGGCCCCCAGCTCATAGCTGACTGAAAGGTCTGCCCAGCAGGAGGTGACGTCCTGCTGGGCCGCAGTGGCAAGGATACGACCCTCGACTAATGCTACACAACCCCTCTCTGATTGCACCGCCTCACCTTATAGTGACCCCAGAGTTACCCCCCGTGCTCACACACACACAGTCATGGGTCACTGGCCACGCACCTGTCATTACCTCAACACACTGAAAGATAGCACCTCTCACGACAAAGACAGAGGTCAATTAAATGGGGGCCGGGAATGGGTTGTAGTGGTAGGGGTGTTTGACTCGCCAGTTGAGAGTTACTGGGTTCAATCCCATCCGGGTTTATGTGTAATGTCCAAAAGCCAACCCTGCCCTTCCTGTGTCTCAAAAGTCTTTGTGGAACAAAGCATCTGCTCAATGACTAGATAGTGATAGTAAATAGCTGGCTCACACACATATTCTTATCAGACTATGTTACTAAAGTAGTGCTGGTGCCCTGTCTGCACTTTTAACCCCAACGGGCTCTGCTGAGTTGGAGGCAATTAAACGCCAACACGCAGGGAAACCTTCCCACTGTTTGACAGCTGCCGCTCTCTCCCTTGATTGGTTTACCTTCTGCACAGTGTGTGTGTGTGTGTGTGTGTCTGTGTGTGTGGGTGTGCGTGTGTGTGTGTGTGTGTGAGTGTCTGTGTGTGTGTGTGTGTGTGTGTGTTTATGTGGCAATGTGTGTGTGTGTGTGTGTGTGTGTGTGTGTGTGTGTGTGTGTGTGTGTGTGTGTGTGTGTGTGTGCGGTGTGTGTGTGTGTGTGTGTGTGTGTGTGTGTGTGTGTGTGTGTGTGTGTGTGTGTGTGTGTGTGTGTGTGTGTGTTGTGTGTGTGTGTGTGTGTGTGTGTGTGTGTGTGTGTGTATGAGTTTGGTGTGTGTGTGTGTGTGTGTGTGTGTGTGTGTGTGTGTGTGTGTGTGTGTGTGTGTGTGTGTGTGTGTGTGTGTGTGTGTGGTATGTGTGCATACGTGCATGCTGTGTGTGAATCAGGGTTTGTTGTGAGACAGCCAATTATTTAACAGGAATTAGATAGTGTTTGTTGTTGTTGAACAGGAAGCCTGATTGGTTTTGAGATTTAGGTTGGACTAGTATCAGTTGAGTGCATAGACATGCTGAATGTAAACTGCTTGCAACATCGACCAATGCACTTTTGCACAAAGATTAAACTGATACATCACACACACATAACCAAAAATAAACAAAAAACCGTTCCCAAATTTTCCTTTCTTATTCCTACACACTCTTATTTAATATTTTCATAAATATTCATGCACAATAAATAGAGCCGTTCTGGATTGACTACAAAGCGCACACACACACAAACAGTATAAAATATGTAGCAATTCATACTCATGTAATTCCAAATACATATCATAAATAAGTAACAGATGCACAGCATATATGCATGTGCAGGATTATTAATGCAATGTATAAAAAGCATGCACACACACATACACACACACACAGGCACACACACATACACACACAGGCACACACACATACACACACAAAAAACCCTTTAACCTTAAATAAGACTCAGCGACAGTTGAGTCGTGTCAGGGCGGGCGGTATTTATGCGGAAAGAGGAAGTAATTCACAGAATTTGACATGCCCCCCCACATCTCTAACCACCAATGCGCTTCTCGGTTCCCAGCACTGTTATAACCTATGAAGTGTTTCTGTGTTTTTGTGTTTCCCAACTTCTTCCTTCCGAGAAGAGGAAGGACACCCATTTGACCAGACCCAGTTTCAAATTATAACACACACAAACGCACACACACACACACACACACACACACACACAAACAAACGCGCACACACACATGCACACACACACACACACACACACAGACACACATCTATACAGCGAGCAAACAGACAACCACAGAGTTGACTAGAAAGCAGCAAAAACGCAAAGACACGCACACACACCACTCAAAACTGCACGCACACACACAAACACAAACTGACTACATTCATACCATGTTCGAAGGCGACGTTCGCACTAGTGGTGGATGTGAGCTGTAGGGGGGGGGGGGGGGGGGGGCAAGACCCCCTGGGTGGGGGTCTTGCCCTCTCCCCCCCCCCCCCCCCTACAGCTCACATCCAAGTATGGGATCTGCACCTCCACCTGCTCCATCCTCACCCCACCAGCCCCCCTCCTGGCAGACCCACACAGGCGAAAGTGGATCATTCATATGGCTAGGCTCTCATGTGCAGCTTACGCTAGGGTACATGTGCTAGCATTGCCCCCCCCCCACACACACACACACACACACACACACACACACACACACACACACACACACACACACACACACACACACACACACACACACACACACACACACACACTCTCCCTGGTATTCCCCCTATCATGCCGGCATTACCTGTGTGGTCCATTCCCCCTCAACCCCCCCCCCCCCCTCTCTCCTTGTTCCCATCCTACCCTCCTTTGGGATGCATCCAGGTCTACACTTTCCCACATTCCTGACATACATCAACCCAACGACCCCCGCGCAACACACACACACACACACACACACACACACACACACACACACACACACACACACACACACACACACACACACACACACACACACACACACACACACACACACAAGCACACACACACAAACACACACACACACACACACACAAACTCCCCCAGGTCGCCAATAGGTTATATATGAGACCCATTACGTATGAACTAGAACTATCTGTAAGAATCTCTGGACATGAGCAGATAAAAGATCTTTTGATGAAGGGTGGAACAAAGAAAGGAAATAGAGACTTAATCTTGTGACGTCATACAGACTTTTATCCCGACATTTTCCATGTTCGATGACGTCATTAACGTAAAGTCCATAAATTAAAACTTTTGGGGGGCTAATAATGAATCCTGGATGCATGGTTTGCGCACATGCGCTTGCACGCTGAAGGCATGAACATAAACATAGGTCATGCAAATCGTTGTTTTTTTCGGGGGCATTCCTTGACTAAATAAAGACATTTGTTAACTCTGTGTCGCTTTTTGTGAAGCACACAAATGTTAGGTTCCGGTAATTCACCGTTAAATCTTAAGAGTAAACTCCAACGCGATCCTGAGGCAGAGAGAGAGACACGAGTCACACAGAGAGAGAGACAGACAGGGAACAGGAGAAGGGGGGCTGCCATTCAGACAATGCCTGCGCGGGAAAATAAATGAGGGCGGAGAGGGGAGGGGGAGGGTAGCGAGGGTAAATGGAAGTCTTTTATCTCGAGTTTCCCACATCCTGTGAACAACTGAAAACGCGGCCACCCAATTTGAAAGAATGAGTGGAATGCGGCCATTTTCTCTCCGGAGCGCCTCGGCTCCAAGGCGGGATGAGAGCTATTGTATTCCCAGAGGGAAACTCAAACATAGACTATAATTCTAGGCACCTACTCAGCCAATAAACTTTAGTAATGTGAAAGTAATCAGGTAAATAATGGAGGTTGGAACGGCTGGAATGCGTTGATGAACTGCCCTGGTGTGGTTTATGTCTCTGTCGGCCTGAGCAAACTCCCGTAATGGCCCAGGGAATTCCTCCTCACAAGTGAGAAGAGCAACCGCCCGGAGCCGCGAAACCTGCCAAGTATGTTCACTCGGCAACAATAAAGTAGACGAGTGCGACAAGACAGACCTATGGATAACTACACAATTATTTAAAAAGTTCGAGATATAGTATGAAAAATAATTTCGAGAAAATTAAATATTTCCTATTATTTTCCAAAAAGTCTTTATAAATTGACATATAATCCTATATCAAACTAAACTGTTGGTTCTACAACAGTCGGTGTTCGGGGTGTTTGAGTGAGTTTCCCGCGGTTGGGAAGGGGTGGTCCCTTCGGCTTTGAATTTGCATTTCCCTCCAAACATAATTCTCTTTTTTGGCGGGTTGGTTATGCGCACCACGTCTTGTCTAGCCGGTTGTGCGTGATTGACGTGCGCTCGGGAAAGCGGATGGGGGGCTGCTATTGGCTGCAGATGAGCGCGGAGGCGGGCAGGAGGGCGTATGACGAAGGCCACGAGGTAACACCCATTTACTATGGCTTTATAGACGTTCTGGCGTCTGTGCCCTTATTCAAAGAGCCGGTGTCCTGACGATCAGACCGCGGTATCCTACTTGTTTATATTTGAATTTTACCGAACTCACTGTTTACAAAACACCGCTCAATCGCGTCTCGTCGTTCTTGTTTTTCGAACAGGAAAAATAATACTTTGGACGAGGTGCGTTTTTCCCGTGTTTTTTTTCCCGGCTAAGCGATCTGGATCTATCGGGTTTTTCCCTCTGCAACGTGGATCACGCGGCTGCGACCAGCGGATCATAACAATACTAAGATCAGACCAGAGAAACACGGTCCTCTCTCCTTGGATTTACAGACATGCTGCTTTCAAAGTTTAATTCCTTCACCCACATCTCCTCGGTGGATATGCCGGCGAAAAACCAGCTCCAAGGTAAGAGCCGCGGTCTTCTGCTCTGTGTCTGTGGTGTCACGCAGGGATGCAGCAATGGCTCTCCCTGGGCCGCCTCAGTCACGCGTTACACATGCCCCACACCCCACCATAGCCGCTATGGGCTTCACATAGAGCCATCGGGTCGGATCTCCGTCGATTTCATCAACCTTTATCACCGTCCAGACGTGATATGGTTTCTAACGTCCCTCGTTGTGTTTTGATCCTGACAGTGAAGGACAGGGAGACGTTTGAGAAGATCTACCAGGTTGGCGGAGTGCTGGGCAGCGGGGGCTTCGGCACCGTGTATTCCGGGATACGAGTGGCCGACGGATCACCGGTTAGTACCACCATCATTGATGCTTATTACGGTTTTCTGGTATTTATTCGCGATTGTTTTGTCTGTGCGGTGGAATACGTTTATTTGACGTGGACATGTTCTTTATTTCCATAGGTTGCTGTCAAACACGTCGCCAAGGACAGGGTATCCGAGTGGGGCGAATTGGTAAGCCTATGTTTATAATTTCCCCAATTGTTATTTAACTGTTGTAAACCGATATGAGTGCAGTATCCATGAAAATTCATTTTTTTTATTATTATTATTATTAATATCATTATTATGATTATCATCGAGGTTTTATAACGTACAGTCCCTGTTTCGTGTATTAACGTGTGTTTATTATTTGCTCTTATTAGCCTAACGGCTCTCGCGTCCCCATGGAGATCGTGCTCTTGAAGAAGGTCGGCGCGGGATCCCGCGGCGTCATCAAGATGCTCGACTGGTACGAGCGACACGACAGCTTCATCATCGTCATGGAGCGGCCGGAGAACGTCAAGGATCTGTTCGACTTTATCACCGAAAAGGGTGCCCTGCCCGAGGAGCTGGCCAAGAACTTTTTCCGCCAGGTGCTCGACGCCGTGCGCCACTGCCACAACTGTGGCGTAGTGCACCGGGACATTAAAGACGAGAACATCCTCATCGACCTCCGCACCGGGGAAATGAAGCTCATCGACTTCGGATCCGGGGCCCTGCTCAAGGACACCGTCTACACAGACTTCGACGGTAAGCCGGCTAACACTCTGTCACAATTTGTTTCGGTGTATTTTGATTCCGAAGGGGTTGACCCTGGCTGCTGAATTCTGTATTTGTTTATTTATTTTTTGCCGTTTTTTTGGCGCATACAACGTCACAGCAAATGCAAAGGTTGAGAAGACATTCCTCTCTGGCATTATGCAGACGTCTTGGTTCAAACGTGTGGTTGTCATTGCCACCTATCGGTGGGATGTGGTATTTTTACAACTCAAAGTTTGTAAACAAAGTCACGTGTCAGCCAGCCCGCCCACAGGGCCTTCTAACCACACAC
Organism: Gadus morhua; assembly: GCF_902167405.1. NCBI lineage: Eukaryota > Metazoa > Chordata > Actinopteri > Gadiformes > Gadidae > Gadus > Gadus morhua. Next base: position 23,302,649 of record NC_044048.1, read on the forward strand.
ACATATGCAAACAGCTGTGGAGACTCAGCGGCACCTGAGCCTAATAATACTTTGAGAAATAAGATTAAGCCAAAGATTAGATTAGCGGTATAATCTAACAATAGTTACAAAACCAATTTCCCAACACATTATTCAACAATAAACAATAAACAAAAAAATAAAAGGGTTAAAATCGCCATTTTTAAATTCGTATTTTTTTTAAACCTTTAACCTTTTATAGTGATTAATGTTATGTTTTGTTCCAAACAAATGCTATATAAATTGGTTTCTAATCGTGGTTTTATCTTATTTTGTGTTCTCAGGCACGAGAGTGTACAGCCCGCCCGAGTGGATCAAGTACCACCGCTACCACGGTCGCTCGGCAACGATGTGGTCTCTAGGCGTGCTGCTCTACGACATGGTGTGCGGTGACATCCCCTTCGAGCACGACGAGGAGATCCTCCGCGGCCAGGTGCTGTTCCGGCGCAGAGTGTCCACAGGTGAGACCCCCCCACCTACCCCAAAACCGAGACCCCCACGGCTTCACCAATCTCATAGCGTACATATCAAGAGCATCCGCCATTGGACGGTTTCCCCCCCGACTGACCCCGCCCCCTCTCTTTGTTTCCTCCAATCAGAATGCGAGCAGCTCATCCGCTGGTGCCTGTCTTTACGGCCCGCCGACCGGCCCTCCTTCGAGGACATCATCAACCACAGCTGGATGCAGGGCTCCGCCTCCTCCTCCTACTCCACCTCCGCCATCATCACACACCTCCAGCAGCAGCAGCCCGCCGCCGGCACGCAGGCCGAGAAGACGGTGGCCGCCGTGCCGACCACGGCCGCCACCGAGCTGCGGCTGCACAGCATCGCCCACGAGGCGGGACCCCCCGCCGTGGCGGTGGCGCAGTGACTTGCCCCCCGACGTCCGCCCACAGCCGGGCGGACAGGAATCGATTGAAACGGACTGGGCCTCTGAGTGACATCAGAGCGGCCGCACAGTCGCCGGGCGCTTCGCCGTGCCCCCCCCCGCCCCCCCACCCCCTCCACCTCCCCTCCCCTCCCCCGTCCCCACCCGGGACGGACGGACGGACGGACGGAACAGACTCAGCGCGGTAGAAGTCTACCAGCGCAGGGAAAGGCGAGAGAGAGATCGCAAAAGACTGTGACCCCCCCGCCCCCCCGCCGCAAGCTGCCCGCCGAAGAAGACGCAGCAAACAGCCCTCCCCTTCGAATGGGAATGCCGCACGTTGATTGTGTGTGGCGTCTGGGTTCGTTTAGGCCAGGCCTGGGGGGGTTGCCGGCGTGTGTGTGTATGTGTGTGTGTGTCTGCACACAGAGAGGGAAGGCTGAGAAGGGGGGCGAGAGCTCCGTCCCTCTCACGCTGTCAGGGGGAGCCGGAGAGACCCAGAGAGACTATTTCAATAAGTGCCTTTGCTGTGTGTCTGTCGTGGGGGAGGAGGGAGTGTTGGTCCTGAAAATACTTGAATACTCAGAGAGCACGGAAGCCCTGTTTTTTTACGAGCTGTTTGTTTCCTAGCCGGCTCTCTTTAAGAGCTTCTCTTAGCTGTTTTTTTTTTTTTTTGTATTCTCCTCATGGGCCTAGATCAGTGAAGCCTATGCCTTTTATCGCCATAACGACCACTACTACCACCACCGCCACCACTACTTACTACTACTACTACTGCGTACTAGAAACACCCAGCTCAAATGTCACCCGCGACCGGACAACCTCATATTAGCAAACAGCTAAGACAGCCCGGGTCTGTGAGCAAACAAAACCTGATACACTGGACTTACCTACCTGCCTTCTTCTTACTACAAAACACGCACACACACACACACCTTTACGCTACAACACAGCCCGGCCCCGCCCACCTCCTACTGTAAACAAAGGGCTCAGAGAGCCAGGGCGTGGGAGAAGGGCGGGGCCTCTTCTGCTGCCGCCACCTAGGGACCCCGCCTTTAAGAGGGAGGGCCCCTCCCTTAGGGCACATTGGCAATGCATCACACACACACACACCACCGCCCAAACCACCAACACCACAGCCACAACACCTTCCGCTCTGCTCCTTCTTCACACACATAGACACACACACACACATACACACACACACACACACACACACACACACACGAGCAATCGAAAGAAAACAAAAGGAGATTAATGTTATGGTATTTCTGTTCAAAAAAGAAAAACAAACACAGTGCCTCAAACGCATCCTAATTTGCTTTTGTGAATAACGAGAATAATAATAAGAGTATTTATTATTGTTGCGGTGAATTTATTTTTTTCACCCAGACAATGATGTTTTTATTTTTTATTGTGGAATTGTATTTATTATATTTTATTTATGAGAAAGATTTGGGGCTATATCCGTGTAATTCATTCCACAGTTATTGAAGGGCGCACATATTCTACAAACGGAAAACAAAAAACCACACACAACACAACAGAACATTAAATTGCTGACCATATTTATGACTTTTAATTTGAAAGAACAGATGTGTGCGTGTGTGTGTGTCTTTGTCTATGTCCTGTGTGTATCTATACATGTTTCGTGTAACAATGTCCCGAAAGCACTTCCATTTTAATGTATGTGAACTTTGCCTACTGATGGGAACTGGTTCAGTTGCCCCCTGGTCTACCGTGTGGGGGACCGCCTGGAGTGTGTGTGTGTTTGTGTGTCTATGTGTGTGCAGTTGAGTGTGTGTTCATGTTTGTGTCACGTCGAGTTGCATGATTGTGACATGAATCGTTTGTACGTCTGTTCGTTTCAATGTCAAAATAGAACTGCAAATGATGTTAGAAGCTATTTTTATACGATTTCAATAAATATTGTTTTTTAAATCTTAAACCGTTGGCTCCTTGTTTGATTGGAATACAGACCCCCATCGTGGAATGAGTTTGTGGTGTACTACTTGGGAGGGTGGGAAAAATATGACAGATGAATTATGGTTTGATCCAGTCGGACTCAAGCTGCTGGGGAAGGGTAAAACCGTCGTCAGATTTAGCCAAACAAGCGTGAAACAATTCTGGGTGACATTCGACCTAGAAAATGGAGTCACGATGGTCAAAGGGCACCTTGACTCACACGCACACACGTGACTCGCGTGTGGGTTGGGGTGAGTCAAGGTGCCCTCTTGTTAACCAATGACAAACTGATCAGTTGACCCACTCAGGGAGGGAGGGTGGGAGGGAGGGAGGGAGGGTGGGGGAGTCATGTGAGCTCTGCAGAGTTTCATATCATGGATGCCATCCATGGATAGATTTGAACCCTTGACATAGCTGTGAGACAAGCCGTGACCCAGGACAAGCCGGTTCTCTCGGTCAGTGGCGGCGATGCATTTGCAATCAACTATTTGATAATTTAGTAAGTAGCCACTATTATCAGAAGCAGTTCATTCTGATACAGGTCATCAAGGAGTAGTTTAGTTGTTTTTTTTAAGCATCGTAGTCATCAAGGATGATTAAAGGTTAGACTGGGGTCACGGGATCAAACCCACTACCATTAGTTCTGCTGAGCTGTAAGGAGATTGAGAAAACTGCTGAACTGTTTAATGTTAACATACAAATCCGCCTCCGAATTAATGACTAAGCCTGATACTGCTTAGCCCTAGTATCGGGCTGTAGGGAATTAGAAAACGGTTAATCATTTTTATTTAATTCATGGTACGTTTGATCTCTTTCTACCCTGTAGCCTTTCTCCCAGGGGGGCATTGGTTCCTCTTGGTCGACTCTTCCGTCTCCCAGTGCGAGGGAGAGCAAACGGAAGAAAACCTGCTGGTTTGAGGATTTGCATGGAGGGTTTGGTGACTCACTCTGTCCCCGCGGCAACGCACACGCACTTCCAACGCGGAGTTACCTTTGTTCAACTCGTGATTCACCCAAAGCAAACGACACCAAACACAAACAGATGGAAGAGGTTCTCAAGGAATAGTAGGCCACGGCGCCCATTCATCGGATTACTTTAATGAGGGTAGGGATGTGCCTGCATTGTTGCCGTCCGTGTTGACTCAGAGGCAACCACTTGGATCACCCGAACCCACACAGTTTCTTCTCTATCAGTCCTGCTGGACGTCGCGCCCACACTGTCGGCCGCATGGGGACTCTGTGATCACTAGGCTTCCCGCTGATACTGTTTGTGTGTGGCTGTATGCGTCTGCGTCTGTATGTGTATTTGTGTGTATTTGTGTTTGTGCAAGTGTTTGTTTGTATATGTGTGTGCATGTGTATTTGCATGCATGTGTTTTTGCATGCGTGCGTGTGTGTGTTTGCCTGCGTGTGCGTGTGTGTGTGTGTGTGTGTGTGTGTGTGTGTGTGTGTGTGTGTGTGTGTGTCTGTGTGTGTGTGTGTGTGTGTGTGTGTGTGTGTGTGTGTGTGTGTGTGTGTGTGTGTGTGTGTGTGTGTGTGTGTGTGTGTGTGTGTGTGTGTTTCTTAGATAGACAGGGAAAGAGAGAGACGGATACAGAGAGAGAGTGTGGTGCGGGGGGGTTTGCAGTGTCTTGGTGTTACACAACTGGACAGTTCCAGTCAGGCAAGGAGGGGTCAGGGCACATAGCGCAACACTTTCTCTTTCTCTTTCCCAAGAGGTCCGCCTTGGCCAAGTTACGGGAAAAGGCCAGGCCGCGAGCCAACTATCTTATCAAGGGGGCAATAAGTCTCTCACACACACACACACACACACACACCGACACACACACCGACACACACACCGACACACTCACACACACACACACACACACACACACATATACACACACACACACACACACACACACACACGCATGCACATGCACACACATACACACACTCACTCACGCACACAGGCAAACAACACAAGTGTTTAGCTGCAGTAATGTCTGTTGCTGTTTTTCTGTCTGTCTGTACACGGCTTTAGGATACTCAGACGGAGGTATGTTGAAAAAACTCTGAGAAGGCCTGGGGCTGGAGCAGCAACGGCCAAACAGCCAAGAACCATAGAAGCACTTAGACAAGCCAACTAATGGAACCGGACAGCCAACCGGCTGACACACCCACTGCTGAAGGACCCATCGACACAGGGGAAATGTCCTGAACGAGGTTAACGAGGGTGAATCCTGAAGTACAACCTGAACTGCACCTTAACTGTCTGACTTTTGAGCTATTTACCTGTCCATCTAATTATGTATCAGACTGTCTGCCTGACCCTCTGTTGGTGCAACCGCTCAGGGAAGCACACATGCACAGACACACACACACACACACACACACGCAAACACACACACACACACACACACACACACAACTAGTATTTGTATATTTCGCACGCAGGAACAGGAAAGATTGTCAATACACACTGACAGATGCAACGCCTTATTTTTGCGGGCTTTGAGTTATCCGGGCACGCGTGTCACATGGGTTCAGGTATGCCTTGGCATGAGCCCCTCCATTACCTTGTGTGAACTCGGATTAACATGCAAGACAAGAACACCTCCGTGGCACACAGCCCTGCCACGAGACAACCGCAGATGAAAACAAGATTCCAGCCTGGGGTGTTATTACCGGTCAACAAGATGAGTCCAGGAGGGTGACTGAGACCTCTGACACACAGTGTTTGCACAGGGTCGTGCAGGCAGGACACACGCACACACACACACGCGCGCGCGCGCACGCACGCAAACATACACAGATGGAGATATTGACATACACATGGATTGAAGTGACAGCAGCCTCTGACATGCACACAAGCACCCACACAGTCATGCACACGGGCAAACACACACATTCATTCACACAGGAGTCAACACAAAAACACGCAAAAACACGTTCATGCACCGAGACATGGTGAATCACAGACTGTCCTGAACACAGGGGATCACACTGAGATGCACACAAACACACAAGAACATACACACACACAATCGCACACAATCGCACACACACACACACACACACACACACACACACACACACACACACACACACACACACACACACACACACACACACACACACACACACACACACACACACACACACACACAGGGATTCCATGGTGGTGGATCGTTGCCTCAGTGAATCGTTAGGGTCGCTGTGTGCTCTGCTTAAGGACAGGATGACTAACTGTAGCTCTCACTGAACAGCTCTCCATGTCAGCCTCTGCTTATTCCCGCCCATGAGCGTCTGCCGTCCTCACAGATTACAGTCCAGGAACAGCCGCCTGCCAAGTAAAACACGATTTTTTCTTTTACAGAAATGGTCAACATTTATTACAGCAGCAGAATATCTTGTATTCTCACTCACATCATTAACCTTTCGCGAGCCATAGTAGAATGTTTATATTAAACATAAAATGTGTGTTTGAAGATGCACTAAAAAATAAGTTACTAGCATCATGACAGCAAAGGATGCACACTTATAGGAGTTTGTACGGGGTCACAGCCTGGAGTGTCAGTTGAGATTGACATTAAATGTGCAGAAGCTATTATAAACTCTCGATGACTACTGCAACTGACAGTCGTGTGTGTGTGTGTGTGTGTGTGTGTGTGTGTGTGTGTGTGTGTGTGTGTGTGTGTGTGTGTGTGTGTGTGTGTGTGTGTGTGTGTGTGTGTGTGTGGTTGTAGGTGTGTGAATCTGCGTATGTTCGAGCAAGTGAATGCATGCAATCCTGCGTTCCACTCATGTGCTCCAAATAATTGTTTTACTTATCACCCGTCACATTCATGAGGCAGGAATGATGTTGTCGGTGAGGAGGTATTTCAATACGAGCTTTGTGTTCTCTGCCTATCGTCTCTCTCGCCCCTGAGGCAACTGCATGGGGGAGGAGGCGCTGGGGGAGAGAGTGGGGAGTGTGTGGCCTGGGGAAGGCGTGCAGCACCGTCCTGTCTTCGCTTGTACACATTGCAGCCATTGAAGTTGTTCCCACATTTCTGCAAGGGAGACAGGAGGTGGAGGAGGGGGAGGGGGAGCAGAAGGTGCAGGAGAATGAGGGGCTGGAGGAGGAGGAGGAGGAGGAGATGCGGGAGGGGTTGGTGGAGGAGGTGAAAGGGATGGTGGTGGGGGAGGAGGTTTTGTATGAGGAGGAGGTGCAGAAAGAGGAGGAGGATGTTGAGCAGGAGGTGGAAGGATGGAGGAGTGGTTGAAGGAGGAGGTGGAGATGGAAGTCAGGGGGAGATGCAGGGGGAAGATATAAAAGGAGTTGGCAGAGGGGTTGCAGGAGGAGATGTAGATGCAGAAGGGGGAGGAGGAGATGCAGGTGGAGATGGAGGAGGGAGGGGGTTGAAGGGTTGATGTGGGAGGAGGCCGACAGATGCGCACCCTGGAGGCGGGGTCCAGGTATGTGGCGGATCCTCAGCTGTTTCCTCAACCAATGGATGCATAATAAGAAGTTCATTGGCCCCGTGTGCTCCCTTCCTCGTGGTCCCCCCTGAGCTGGGCACGGCCATGGGGTGATGGAGGGGCCGCCTGGAGGTGTATATCAGGGGAGTAGGGTGTGTGTGTGTGTGTGTGTGTGAGTGTGTGGAGGGGTTGCTGGAGGTAGATGAAGTTCTGGGATCAAAGGAACATCAAAGTTTCCATTGTCTAACCAAAACCATTAGCATCACAAAAGCGGATTTTGTTTTGAACGGGCTCAGCGATCGTGCGGTGAGATGGTTGACGGCTGAGCCAGCTCCGCGCTGAATGAAGTGAAATTGACTTTCATGTGATCGTCTGAGCGCCGCTGAAATACGAGTCCCTGGTTTTGTTTTCCTTCAGCAGATGTTATAAAGTACGCCGTGAGTTCATTTGATGTCAGCGGTAAAAAGGACAAGTAATAAAACTTAAACGCGAAGGCGGGGAGGGGGGGTGGAGGAGAGGAACGTGTATATTTAGTCACAGAAGAACCACAGAGTCCGGTTGTAGGCTTGTAGAATTGTAAACCCTTCAGTCTTGGCGTGAGAAGTAGCCCTTGGCCGGCGACGACATCCGCTCGCTCTTGTTGCCTAATATCCCCACGTCACTCACGGCCTCTCTTCCCAGGAGTGGCTCCATGGTTGTGGGAGCGAGAGACCCGGCCAGAGCCCAGTGTTTGTCCCCGGGATGCCTCTCTGTTTCCAGGGCAGTCGGAGGAATACGTCTGGGCCGGAGGTGACCCTGACTTTGTCTTCAGCTCATTCCAAAGGCGCTGGGAGACTCCGTTGCAGAACCAAGGGGCCCTGGGAAAGCAGAAGCCTGGAGCGATTGTAAATAGCTTCTCCCTTCTCTCTCTCCCCCCCCCCCCCCCCCCCCCCTCCCTCCCTCGCTCTCCCACACTTTCTCTCCCCCTCCAGTGCTATCCCTTCCCATTATGAAGCTTCCTTCCTCCCTTCCTCCCTGCAAGCCACACATTAGTGAATATAGGCCAAGCTCTTCCTTAGCAACATCCTTTTATCTGCACATCCCATTACCTGCTCGCATGTAGAAATCCATACACGCTTTAAAGAATATTTAGTCACTTAGCAGACGCTTTGATCCAAAGCGAGAGAAGTTTAGCGACAGATCGTTAAGAGGCAGGTAGAAGGTAGGGCAGCTTGCTCAGGGTAGGCCGAGGACAGAACCTGTTGGCTCGGAGTCACACCTCCCTCGCCACTTGGAGTCAGTCAGTCAGTCAGTGTGTATGTGTGTGTGTGTGTCCGTGTGTGTGTGGGAGGGAGTAAGCACCGTGAGAAGCACATCCAAGAGTCATAGCTGGGTGGAGGGAGGGGAGGCGTGGCCCATTCCTCCCAGCTGAATCACTTCCGACCTGGCTGCTGTCGGCCAGCACCCCCCCCCCCCCCCCCCCCCCCCCGGGGATCCTGGAGGGCCAGAGAGGAGCCGTCAGGGCCCCCCAAGATATTCCCATTTATTAATTCATTATTTTACAATCGACATCTGAACAAAAATGTTTCTGAGGAAATAGACCAGTTTAAACTATTACATTTGACCTGGAACGTGAAGGGTTAAACGGAAGGCCTTTGTCAGCCGGAATGCTGCCGACTCTGCAGTTGTTGGGAAGGAAAATACTTCTCAGCCCTGTAATAATTTCCGCTATAACTTCACAGAGTTTGAGTAATAGAAATTCAATGCGACTTATTTCAAATTACTCAAGTGACTACGTTTCTGACAAGCTCTGCCCGCTGTGAGGGACACAAATCCAATAAACTAGCTAGCTAGCTTATTGGCGTGACTTGGTTAACTTCACGATGGCAGCCGCCGCGAGTAACGAAACTGTAGGGAGCAGGACATTGTTTCTGTTTTGCTACTCACGGATTTCTATGTTAACTTTTAATATAAAGTTTGAGTTAATAACAGGAAGACCCACACCAGAGCTAAAATTGGTTCAGAAAACCAAAGCTTTTGAAAGGCCTTTCAACTCCACCACACTATAGCGATACCCAGGGCTCTCAAGTCTCACGCATTCGCCGTGAGACACACGCAATTCAACCCATGCACACGCTCACACGCCACACTTCGTATTTCTCACGCAGAGAAATGACCAGGATAGCCCCCACCAATTTGGGCCAGTGGAACAGGCAGGAATCAATTGGGTTTCCCGTACGTAGGGTAACCAGACGTCCTCTTTTGCCCAGACATGCCATCTTTTAGAGACACTTTAAAAAAAATGTTCACATTGAATTTGCGTTGCGTTTCTCTGGGTCGTTCACTATATACAGTACATTTGTGTCTTATATATTCTACTGAAGTGCACTCACAGCTTGTGTGATGATGCGATTATTTATCAGGAGATAGCTTTGTTTAGTTTTAGCGATGACTCTCACTCTCTCCTTGCTGTTTGCTCGTTGCATTTGCTGGACTAGCGTATGCATGTAGTTTGAATTGTCATAGGTAACTTTTGCAGTACTATAGAGAGGACACAGTAAGCTAAGCTGGTGGTTTGCTGAGTCATGGTTTAGGTCAAGTTTAAGAGTCATGGTTCGTAGTTCGTAGTCGGTACACATTTCAATGTATTCTTGGTGGGATTGTCAATTTGGAATGCATAGACTTGTCGGATACTGTTCACAGTGGAGGAAATTACAGAAGCAGACATCGAAAGCATTTCTACATATGGGTCGGAAATATTTAACCCGACTTTAACCTGACTTTTCATGCGACCGTGTGAGGAAAGCACAACGAATGTGTCGGTTCGAGAGGAAGTGAACATCATTTCACTTAAATGTACAGCCAAAAAGGTTAATCCCTGGATTTCAGTGATTGTATTTGTAACTTTGCGGTGCTGTGGGTGGATTCGCGAGTGACAAAGGTGCTTGCTGGTTTTACGAAACGCCAGTTTGTCTGTACACTTCAAGGCTGACTTCAGGGTCAAAGGTCAGCCCGCTCTCGACCGTTTTTGTCAGTGCAACCAACAAGCGGCGCACAGTGGAACCAGATGCACACAAAAACAGAAGGACGACTCACACACACAAACACACACGCGTGCGCGCCACATCAGACACGCGCATCTGACATTCGGAGGGAATGCGGGGAACGCGGGAGGTTGAGCAAGGAGGAATTCTTCTGGTATTTTTTTGGTAGGACGGATGTCGGTGCCTCAACACGTCGGCACGCACACCAATGAACACGCCTTTTAGCTGCGCACACATATTAACACAGGAAAAAACAAACCACAGAAAGATCAAAAACAGAGATTGAGTCAAATGTAAAGCTATCTGCATTATGACACAATGACTTGTGACGTGTGTGTGTGTTGCTTTGTGTGTTTTCACTGAATCTCCGTGAGATGCACATCCTGTGCTCTAATGACTGAACATTAGAGCACAGGATGGGGGACACTGTCCCTCTCCTTCTCCAAGGCGAGGGACAGCACAATAGTTAAACATTGCATTCGTAGCGTAACAGCATCGAGCAAATCCCATTTCACAACAACGGCATTAGAGCTCGGCCAAGACCCTGCCAGCCGGCGGCCATACTATTTAATTACAGTGTGTGTGTGTGTGTGTGTGTGTGTGTGTGTGTGTGTGTGTGTGCGTAATGACATTAAAATGTTCCACCACCTCTCTGTGTTTCACGAGCCTCCTCTCGGCGACTCCCCGGCTCAGAAGTAGAACAAATATTTGTCATAACCTTTTCCGCCCACGCGCATTCCCCTCAGACTCCGCCCCTTCCCCCTCCCTTCGCTAGATTTCCCGTAAAGAGAGGCTGCGCTCTCGCTTCCTCATTCCAGCCAGCCAATAAATCTTTGCGATGGGGTAACACTTTTAACTTCTGCTTACCAATGTTGAGCTTTTCTGTCTTTGATCCTTGATGTGTGTGTGTGTGTGTGTGTGTGTGTGTGTGTGTGTGTGTGTGTGTGTGTGTGTGTGTGTGTGTGTGTGTGTGTGTGTGTGTGTGTGTGTGTGTGTGTGTGTGTGTGCGCACACAATCGTGCAATTGTGGTCGGCTCAACTGTGGTCTATGCATGCAAGTTGTTTCTAAGTATTTTTGTGTGCACGTGTTATCTGCGTGTACGTGTGTGTGCATTTGTGTTTGTGTGTGTTGCGCATGCAACTGCGGTCTGTGGATGCGTCGTCTATGCATTCGTGTGTGTGTCTTACGTGTGTGCGCGCGTCGTGTGTGTGTGTGTGTGTGTGTGTGTGTGTGTGTGTGTGTGTGTGTGTGTGTGTGTGTGTGTGTGTGTGTGTGTGTGTGTGTTACCATTATTTAGCATCACTTTTGTCCAAAGCGACTTACAATAACTGCATTCAACAACGAAGATAAAACCTGCAAAGTGCAAGAATCATTTTAGAAAATATCATTCCTAAAATAAGCACAGCAGTTGAGTTTAAGTGCTACAATACAGAAGGCAGAGATGGAGAATATTTTACTTTTTATGATCTTTTTTATGTACTTGGTGATAAGTAGACCTTTTACCCTATACCACCACGAGTTCAAACCTGTTATGTGATAATGCCTTTATGACTCTTTACACCGCTTGTTAAGGTATGAAGTTTGCATCTCGAGTTCTTGGAACCCTTACCACATGCAGCAGCAAAGGCCAGGTCATCAAACACGGAATCACAAAAAACAACTTTGTTGAAAAATAAATGAGTCAGACCCTAACCAAACCTAACCTAACGGGTGGAAATCCATTGGAAAATATGTGCAAGCTACTGGGGTTCTCCACATATTGTATTGATTAGGAGGAAGCCAGTCATGATAACCACATCTGTGTGGTTGTCTCTTTCCCCCCTCCACTCAAATCTTCCCTGATGACTCAGCCCCATGTCATAGCACATGTTCCAGACCACCCATCAACCCCAGCCCTCACAGCGGGGGGCATGTTCTGCCGTGGTGGTGGTGGCGGGGGGGGGGGGGTGTGGTGGTTAACGTTAGCCAAATGAGTCTGGGTGCTAAGCCCAATACCCGTCAGATGACTAAAGCACTAGTTCCATGGTATGGTTTAAAATAATGGTATACACTTTACAATCAAGTGAAAGTTGTTTTGGATAAAAGCATCTGCCGAATGCCTAAAAAAGAAAAAAAAAGAGTTGGTAATGCTAGTCTTACAACAGGCACTACGTTGACAACCACACTATTGGCAGATGCTATAGGCTATAATATGATTCTAGCAGGTAAAGGTGATGCTAACAATGAGTGTTACAGTAAAAACCGTCTGAGTTGCAGTCGGAATGGGCATCAACATTCCACCAGTGTGGCGTTTCATCTGGCATGAGGAACCTGGGCCTTATGGTACGCAGTTATTATTAAAGTCGAACACAGGATTTTTCCATGAAGGGAAGTTAACATCCAGTCTTCGTGTTCCATCGCCTGGTTCCACAAACACACCCACAGTGAGGAATGTTTGTGTGTGTTTGTTCCTTTGTCATTTGAACACCCTATCAAAGAATACCATGCATACAGTGATGAATGCATCAGTCCTCAAAACCTAATTTGAGTTGCAATCGCCGGCCAAACCAGAACCAGGGAGATGGCTCTGAATTAAATTAGATCTCCGCGTACATTAGCATGTTAATAATTTAGCTCTGCTACTGAATACGTCTGATAATAGATTGGCATGCTAGGGCATAAACATGCTAGTACATCACCATTCCAGCGTATAGCAAGCCAATAGATCAGCATTCTAGACCCCCCCCCCCCCCGCCCATATCTGTTTTCTCCAGGCAGAGGTCACTTCACTTAAGCTTAAGGGGGAAGAGTGTTGGAGAGCATTTGTCAACGGAAATCCAGTTATAGTGATGAAGATCAATGGGGGAAACATGTTATACGTTTGTGTGGTGCAGGGTGGGTAGAGGGGGGGGGGGGGGGGGTCTTGGGTGGGGGGTAGGGCTGTTTTTGGGGGGGGTGGGTTGTGTGTGTAAAAACAAGCAGCTGCACTTCCTGCTTAGCAGCGGATGTACTTCCTCTCTCAACATCCTCCGCAGGAGCACGCACGCACACACCCGCACACACACACAACTAGGAGCATGCACACAACCACAAAAACAATAATATGAGGTAGAGTAATGCGCTTGCGCGATTGGAGTTGTTTACAATTACACACACAAAAACACACAGCCTTGAGGTGTGTGTGTGTGTGTGTGGAATACTTTTCATTAAATGCTTCCTTTCCAAGAGGTCAGGAGGATCAGCGTCTCGATGACCCACTATGCACACACACACACACACACACACACACAGAGACACAGAGCAGGACAGCTGTGTGACAGGCTTATTAGATTAAGCGTTTGTTTGGTCTAGCAGGTGAGATGATAGACTCTACCAGCAGAGAGCCAGTGAGTGCTGAAGTTGCCCAATCCAAAACCAAAGACAACAAAGTCAGATTCCTGCGAACTGCAACCGAGGGCGGTTACTCAAACAGTGGCTCAATATTGTGTAACTTTTATGAAAACAAGACGTCACAAACAATTCACTGCCCTACAGTAAGATGTCAGCTGGATATGCTCTACACCAGGCCTATTCAACTAGAGGCCCGTGGGCCAAATGCGGCCCCTCTTAATTTTTTTCTGGCCCGCAAGAGGTTGCATGCAAAAAATAAATAAAATAAAGGAGAAACATAGTTGCATGCAAATCAGGTTTGTGTGTGTAGCCGGTGATACTAGCTAGAAGCAGTACCCCACAATCAGGAACTGGCATCACTTATTCTGACAATGTTTGGCTCAACCGATACGTTTGAGTCTAGCTTTTCTCATATGAATGCCATCAGAACAAGGGCACGTTGCTCCATGACCTATGAGAAGCTGCATGAGTGTCTCAGGCTGAGCCAAACAAGGCAGTGCATCTTTCTCACTGACTCACTGGCTCAAAATGTCTCATATGTACAGTAGTTCTGTTTTGTGATGATTCAAACAACATTGTTGAATTCTAAATAAGTGTCCAAAATTTGTGAGAGCAAAATCTTTTATAATAATACGATTAAAAGTGAAGAAGGAAGGAATGCGTCTGACAAGTTTATTCTATGTAGTAGTACTATATATATTAAATTAACACTACTTTAAGTACGATTTATTTGTAGCGATTCATTCACGTAGTTTTACTCTGTGGCCCATGAACCCCCAGTGGTTTTCCTTTTCGGCCCACTTGTTAAGGAGGTTGAATAGCCCTGCTCTACACTGTAGCATGTGGCTTAGCTCTGGTGTGACAATTGTAATCATTTCTGAATTAAATGAATAGGTAAGATGTACGTTTATTATCTAATAGGTTATATACTAATGAATAGTAAGGATTCATAATTATTTTCGTTAGATAACCAAATGATGACAGCTAGAAACGGTCGCAACTTCTGTGGAAAGAGCAGATGAGTGATTGAAGAGAAGAGACGCGAGGTTTTATTAGGACGCGGCAGAGTTGGATGGAGAATCTGGGAATCGAGCCAAACCAAGCCAAAACTCCCGAGACATTCCAGAAAACAATAACAAATGCAAAGCATTTTTCTGTGGCAGTCCGTTGCAGCTTGTTCCTACGGGAAGTCCCATATGATAGTCGATGTCTGCGGCAGTATGCCAAGCTGCGACCGCCCGCGTAGAGACGCGGACGAGTGGCCAAGGGCGTCAGAAAGCTCTCTGAAACAGCATAATATTAATACATAAAACCCTTTCAGAAACTATTCATACAATGTTAAATGAGGAATAAAAAGATTGGCCGTACATTTATCTTGACATTTTTATTGAGGTTGTTCGGAAGTTCCACAAGATGTAAATAAATACATAATGGGTATCACTTTGTAGGCCTATACATGATTCACATTACTCATTATACATATAAAAAATAATTTGTAAAATAATTTGTAATTTGTGCATAAAATACAAATTCGAATCTGTTCAACCCTTCCCCTTGTATTAAGCATATAAAAAATACAAGAATTACCATATGCCATTAAGCCATCTCCGATCTTTTCAAATAAGGGAGTTGCCTGAGAGAAAAGAAGCCGCCTCTTACCAAAGTGTTTAAATACCTTTGACTTTATTACCACCTAGTGGTCAGTCAGAGAACTAGCGAATTGAGAGTAAAGAAGCAGTTTCTAATATTTGGTGCATTAATTGGTTCAATATTTGGTACAAATCCGATGCTAACCAAGATTTGTCCGCTGCTCATTATTTCCTCTGCCCACTTCTCTTCAAATACCGAGTTAAAAACCATTATTAACCAAGCAGTGGTTGGCTGCGCTGGTATAGTCTTTCACACCTTAGCCAAACACCCTCCACGGCTTTGGGGATTGTACAACCGTCTGCAACTTGTTCAAAGAGCCCGCCATAGCAAAACGTCGAACCCTACAGCGGCAGGTGGTTTCCTCAGCACAGGATGAGGTTGTCGAAAACGGCCAGGCCCTGGTTCACGCCGCCCTGGCGGTGCTCGGCAGGCTTGGTCCGCATCACGTGACCCGCCACCACGTTCAGAACCATCTCCCCCTCCGCCCTGCGAGGAGGAGAGAGACACGGAGACGCCTGTGGTCAGAGCCGAGTCCCCGGGCCTCATCCGATCACCACCCTCGCATACGGCGTAGTGGGCGAGAGGAGCATGTCCGAAATCACGTTTACACAGAAGTTATTAGAAAGGCGGCCCGGTTGCGTACTATTCCCGGCGGAATTCTTAGTGCGCACTGCAGTCGCTCAGATGACCCACAATACATTTTGGCAACAGGACGACAGTCTTAAGAGAAACATTAGTTGAACACGTATCCGATGATTCATCATCAACAACATATATCACTCGATTTTAAGATCAATATAACTTGGTGGCTTTGTAGTCTGTCGCCATCAAATAAAGGACTTGGGTGCATCCCAATGAATGCACTTTTCTTTAGAACGCCAGACAGTACACAGGTTCAGAGGCAGCCATGAGTTAGACTTCTAATCGATGTTACCACACAAAGGACATGGCCCCCTGGGGTCAAACAGAGAGATAGCGAGACAGCGAGAGAACAACCAGACCAACGCAACTTCTACATGGGGTTCACATTGCAGAGGACTCCCTCTACTGGTCAAACACCAGCTAGTGCATGCATGGCGTGTGATTGGCTGACACGGTTGCCAGGTAACTCGTCATTAAAGGGGACAGATTATACCACCAGGTGTGAGTGTGATTAGCCTTACAAGCCGTTTCGAAAATCTGCCCCATATGACATCACTAGTGGGCGTGTCCACCTAGATGTGTGCTGGATAGATCCGTCTACCAGTTTACCCAGTGGAACGAAGCAAACGTTTTTCATCTATCCAGCACAGATCTAGGTGGACACGCCCACTGGTGACGTCATATGGGGCACATTTTCGAAACGGCTTGTAAGGCTAGTCACACTCATACCTGGTGGTGTAACATGTCCCCTTTAAGTTAGTTGCATCCAGCTACAGCCCCGTGTGGCAGGTCAGTTTTTTTTCGGCCTTTTTTTTTTTTGCGTCACAGTCGGCACCTAGCTGCCCCAGTCGAGATAGATATATACAAAAAAAATGACCTGCCACGCCACAGGCCCCTCTGCCACGCCCCTCTACCACACCCGAGGCCCCTCTGCCACACCACAGGCCTTGGCTCCGGGGCTGCTATTGCATGAAGTCGACGCGACCCACCTCTCCGCCTACATCTCCTATAGCTTGTCCACCTCCGAGCGGGCATTGTACGCGCCTGTGCTCTGGGGCCAGTGTCCAATCCGGTGTTGCCAGATTGGATTTGGCAACCAATCTGGCAACACCGTCTGACGACGCCTCACCTGATGTAGGCTCCGAACACGCCCAGCTCGCCGACCACGTCGCAGGGCTCCGGCGGCGTGTCCCTCCTCAGCAGGACGTTGCGCTCCACCCGGGGCCGGAGGCGCTCCATCAGGACGTAGGAGGCCCGGCCACGGCCCGCCCCCACCTCCTCCAGCACCCGCACAAGGTCCGCGTCGAAGAAGTTGTGTCCTGGGAAACGGATCGTCCGCGCCGACGTCGGCGAACCAAAACAAAAACACACGCACTCGGGTCGGCGACCATTTTGCCCGTGGACGATGCCATCAATCGAGGCGCAAAAGCTTTGCCGTTGGGATTGCTTGATTTTTCTGCCGTCATGAGTTTTGCACCCCTTGTCATTGTCTCTTACACGTACAATAAAACGTACTCTACTGATGACGCGAGGATTTGCATTTTGCACAAGAGATAGACGTTTTTCAGTTTTGGTAAATCACTCTTGTGGTGCCGATTGCCTTGCTAAGGCTGGACTATAGTATTGATGTTTCAGAGCTCTAAATGTCACAGGTAACCTTTGCACTACTATAGAGAGGAAACAGTAGGCCAAGCTGCCGGTTTTTGTTTTTTTCGCAACAGGGAAAGGGGCCAAGGTTCAAGTTTCGCTACTGCAACACACACACACACACACACACACACACACACACACACACACACACACACACACACACACACACACACACACACACACACACACACACACACACACACACACACACACACACACACACACACACACACACACACACACACGGGAAGAGATCTCCTGCAAGGGCACCATGGAGGCTGCTTGCTACACTGGGCAGAGTAACAATTTAAGGTCCATTGCTAAACGCCAACTAGGTGGCCGCCATACTCCACCCAGATGACTCTTAAAGAGCTCCTCCAAACACAAGGACGCATGGCGGTGGTGTTGAAAGCCGGCTTATTGTACGGTTAGCAGATAATGATGATACATGTCCTGGTGCTCCGTGATGCCATGTAGAAGATCTCTCCTTGAGAGTGAGTGCAGTGACGGCTGGTTCCACCTGTTGCACATTGATTGCTCAATGTGCAACAGGTGTGCAGCCCCACCCAGCCCCAGAGTCCAATCAGCGTGACTCGGGCCAGGTGAGGCTGCTTGAACCAGCCATCATACACACACACTGCTAGGTTTTCGCCTTACCTCCTCCTTCTCTCTGAGGCTTCAGTACGTATCTGTCGGGCGAGTCCATCGCCATGGCAGCCGCGCGGTCCCCCTCCGGACACTAGAGGGGCGTTCAAGGACAGTCCGGTTTTAATGCCGCTTCCTTGTCCAAAAGGGTCTTTGCACAACAAGTCAGATGTTTACAGGCATGCGTCTTTCCAACCAAGTCTGATACAAATGACCCACAGTACACTTTTTCACATGCTATTACACTTGTTACGCGGGTGAATAGTACACATGATCAAATGGTAGTCTATAGGCCAATCCCATTGGTCGTTTTTTTTAAGGGATCCATTGAGTCATCTCAGTACAGGTTTGGGTTCAGTCATTCCAATTTCAATGTCACAATCTCAGTTAATAGCTAATGCTATGATTACATGCTTGATTAAAAACTTGTATGGATAAACTGTGTAAAATGTGTGTAAAAAGGATTACATAATAAATAGAAAAGCCTCCAAATGTTTAGATCTTGGCCTCAACATATCACCAGGCGGACTGGCACTCGAGCTGAAGACCCAGTGCGGGCTTGGGGTCCATCCCCCTCACCTGGTCCAGGGTGTAGGAGCCCACAAAGGTGGCCCTGATCTGCTGCACCACCTGGGGCTGCTCGGGGAAGAAGCGCTCCAGGACCCCCGGCCGGGCCAGCACCTGCTGGACCTTCTTGGTCCCGGCCAGGTGGGTGGCGATGTCGGGACACTTGATGGCCCGGGAGCGCTCCATCAACAGGCGGGTCGCCCAGCTCTGACGGGACAACACCCGCGGTTAGGCATGGGTCACGTGGGTCTCAGGGTTGTGGCAGCCCTGCCCACCAAACTGCACGTGCACGTCGTGTACGTGTTGGACCGCTCATGAATGAATGACCGGTGAATCCTGGACCAATGGTCCAACTTTTGGTGGAAACCGATTTTTTTAGTACAATTGTATGAAGCAATACGCTTATATTTAATAATCGTATGTATTGTTTTATATTTTATATTATTATATTTGTACTGTTCCCCTCTAAGCCCTAGTGTTATTATTTGGTGGCAAGTAAGAATAATGAGGTGAGAGATTATCTACACACTTTTGCTGCATTTTAACTGAATCTTTTACCTCTTCTGTGTAGTGGCCCGGCACATAACCATCTCTGAAAAACACCACCGCCACCTCCCGCCCATCTCTGCAAGGAGGAAGAAAGAGTTAAAAGGAAACATGATTCAATATATAAACACCCAACACACACACACAGCCCATTGAACTGCTTCTCTTCCCTGGGTCACGTCAGTCACCTGTGTTGATTACTAATTCCGTTCACCTGTGTTCCTTATTATTTCAGTTCCCTGGTCGTGCCCGTGACTGGTGTCTTGTTCCTGTACTCTTACTTGTGAGCCTATAAGGAACTTTCACAGCAGCTATTTTGACATGCCTTGGCAGGTGTAATTTATCTAATTTAAATAATCAAATTTATTATAGTCACAATAAAAAACATTTTCATTATAGTCCCCATATACTATAATATATTAGGCCCACCTTAATGAAAGAAGGCCATGATAAATATTATTAATGCGCCTGTGTTGACCATGTCAAAATGGCCGGTGTGTAAAGGATTGTTTGTTTGCTTTCACACTATTATTTCTGCCACTGTTAACACCTGCACTTATCAGGTTTTAATATTAAATTACTGAATTACTATTAGAGTATAATAAATAATAAACATTTAAATAATACGTTCATTGTTCTTCAACTTCAGTTCACGTTTCATCTCCAATTTAGTTATGGTCCGTTGAGTCATAACATTATGGACCGTCATTAATAAAGTGTTATCTGGCTTTACGGCTATATTAAACAAAAAAGGAAGGATTCCGAGATAAAAGCCCCACTCACACAAACAGTCTGTCGTCGCTGCTCAACCGACCCGTTTTGTGCACAAACTCAAAGTTGTTTCGGATGCTTGAGATTCCCCTGTGAAGCAATAGAAACGGTTACTCATGGATTGAAGACCTCTATCGTCGTCTGTCTCCACACCTCCCCTTTAAAAAAGAAAAGAGAACATTGTAAGCAATGCAATCGTTTTAGGCCTACCTTTCCCGAAGCTCGTTTATAAGCTTGAAGTGACTGAAGAAGATCATCTCTACATCATCCACCAGAAACAGGATGGCTGCCCTTGAAAGAACACAGTGTGAGGTCGTCCACTTAGGGCTTGGCAGCCTTAATCTAGACACTCAGTGAATTAAAACATTCTCTCGGTCTGTCGGTCGGTCGCAGGTACGCCATGTCTCACTGTCACATGACTCCCGCAGCCAGGGGGCGCCCCACTCACTGTGGCCGGGCGTAGAGCTCCCAGGCCCTCTGGAGGGCGCTGGCGAGCCGCACCGTGGAGTTACTGTCTGGAACCGACGACCT
Organism: Gadus morhua; assembly: GCF_902167405.1. Lineage (NCBI taxonomy): Eukaryota > Metazoa > Chordata > Actinopteri > Gadiformes > Gadidae > Gadus > Gadus morhua. Next base: position 23,323,341 of record NC_044048.1, read on the forward strand.
CAGCCCCTCCAGACCCGCCAGTCTCAACACGTGCCTGAGGAACGCAAAACACACGTTGTTACACACCGTTGTGCGGTGTCTAGGGTGTTTCACCTCCCCCGCCGGAGGGTAGGGCTGCTAGATTATTCTGGTCCATATTGAAATCATTCTATTAATCAAACGATTATTTTTCAGTTTGAAACTGTTTATTCAGCATTTCTCCCCAAAAAAAGACTTCGTAAAGGAGAACTTTGAAATGCCCCTTAAAAGCTTAAAATACACAAAATGTTAAAATAGAAAATGTTAAAATAGAAAATAATATATATGTGGAAAAAATATTTAACCAACTGTTCTACCATTAAACATTTAATGAATAAAATGATTATACTTAAAAAATTTTAATTGTTTAACTCCATAATATTAGAAAAAAAACGGGAAACCGGAAAGGCAAGCCAGTTCGATTTCCAGAGGTCCGCAGTGTAAACATTCAGTTTCAATACGTTTTGTATGGCGACAAATTAGTGCCATAATTCACTAATGTGATAAAAGATGCATTCGGGCGTATTATATTATTCCACACGCGTAGAAATTAACTGCGAGCGCGCAAATGATCTCTGCGCGCGCGCAAATTACCTCTGCGCGCGCAAAACAGCCTTTCGCGCGCGCAAAATACCTCAGCGCGCGCAAAACAGCCTTTTTACGCTCGCTCGAATTTAATTTTGGCACTATGGGGGAGGGAATCAAGGCAGGGCGGGCTTTCCTATGATTGGCCGTTTCTGAAGCGCGATATTAGATTGACAGCCCTCCTCAGCCCTCCTCTCATTCAATTCTGAATTGTTCAGTAAATGGCTGAAACGATAGTTACGTATTGTAACTCCAGATTCTATGAGTATAGGCGCAGCCTTTTAAGTGTCGGCCTCATTGTCCTTTAAATAGCTGAAGAAAAGCTGTTTATTGGGAGCAGAACGTCCGCCGGCGCCCGACTATATCTGCGAAATGCGGACGTCGTTGAGGCACGCCGCACGCGGACGTAATTGAGGCCCACGCTGTTGGTGGTCGGGGATTACACATTTTTCAGTGCTACGGCTCACGCCTAGGGATAACCCAATAGCAATAGCCTTAAAAGGCTGTGCCTATATACTCATAGAATCTAGAGTTACAATACGTAACTATCGTTTCAGCCATTTACTGTACAATTCAGAATTGAATGAGAGGAAGGCTGAGGAGGGCTGTCAATCAAATATCGCACTTCAGAAACGGCCAATCATAGGAAAGCCCGCCCTGCCTTGGTTCCCTCCCCCATAGTGCCAAAATTAAATTCGAGCGAGCCTAAAAACATCTTTCGCGAGAGGCTGTTACGCGCGAGAGGCTGTTTTGCACGCGCTGAGGTAATTTGCGCGCGCGAGAGGCTGTTTTGCGCGCACAGAGGTCATTTGCGCGCGTGCAGAGATCATTTGCGCGCTCGCAGTTAATATCTACGCGTGTGGAATAATATAATACGCCCAAATGCATCTTTTATCACATTAGTGAATTATGGCACTAATGTGTCGCCATAGTTTTGCATCAATGTGGAAGGCAGAAAAAAACACAGCGATCCTTCATCCGTGAGACCTCACGTAACCACAACATCACGGTTCAGGTGACCTTGGCTTAACAGGCCGTTATTTGAAGCGCGCGTAAAACAGATCTCACGGTGTAGGGGAGACCAGGGACAGTTTAACAGGGGACGGTTGTAACACTGTGAATTCCTCCAATCAGAAACCAGCTATGATGACGAAACTCACTGTGCTTGTGCACATTTAGTTTCCCTCCTTACTTGCGAAAACGGGAGTCGCATTTGAAACCTACAGGGGGCGCTATAAAGCAAAGTCTGTTTTTGAGGTCAAAAAAACACTTTTCTTCCCGATGTTCTTTTTTGGATGCTGTCCATAGATTAAATGTCTACGAATTCAAACAAGTATTATTAGAATCCCTGTTTTGTAAGCTAAAAATATATATGGCTATCAAGTGTCAAACTAGCAGTCAAGCCAGTTGACATGGGATCAAAACATGGTTGGTCATACTGGGACAGTTGTAACGTTTCATTTATATTTTAAAAACTAGCTAGGGTTAGGTATAGAGATGCAGATGTTGGTATTAATGTGCAAGTTAAAAGTAAAATGTACACTGTGCATTGCAAATAATAATAATAATAATATTAATTCATACATACTGTGGCAACCCCATGCCATTGACCAGGGGCCAGCCGCTGCAGCACCGGCCCCGTGGACGGGTGGTGGAAGGAAGATACCTCCCCCTCCACCCAGCTGCGCTAGAGGGAACATCAACCGGGCCCAGGGAATCAAGAACATTGGGGGCACCTGGGGGACCAGGACAGAGGAGCTTTAAGGGCTGGGCACGTGGCAGACGGAGGAGAGGGCTGACGAGGAAGAGACGTGCTGTTGAACCGACGTGCTTTAACGAAACGTTTTCCCCACCAGGAGTAAGCCGGAGGCGTCGGGTGCTGTTTCCCCGCCGACCCCGAGGAAGGGCTGGACCAGGAGGTCCCGTGCCCTTATTCCCGATTACGGAAGAACCTTAGTTTATATGATTTCCCTTTTTGTGACTGGTTTTACAATTAAACCCGTTGCACCGCAACCCTGCTTCGTTCATTAATTCCAGAATCCCCGCCGCCGACGAAGGGGGTTGCCACAGTGGTGGAGAATGCAGGCAACGCGATCTCTGGACTTAAACACAACCCAGACCACGATGGAGCACGCCGACCAACCCGCCACGAGGGACGAGGAGATAGACGTCCTACGGAGATGCATGGTCCGAATGGCCGAGCAGCTCGCTCGGGGTCCTGCATTCGCTGCCCCCACGAAGAGGCTGACAAAGATGCGACCGGACGACGACGTATAGGCGTACCTTGACGTGTTCGAGCGGACCGCGGACCGTGAACAATGGCCAGCGGACGAGTGGGGCCACATCCTAGCGCCCTTCCTGTCCGGGGAAGCTCAGCGCACCTACCGGGATCTCCACCCCCAACAGGCGGGGCATTACCCGACGCTCAAGCAGGCCATCCTCGCCCATTATGGACACAGCCTCCCCGCCCAGGCGCAGCGCTACCACGACTGGAGCTACGAACCGCTCGGCTCAGTGAGAAGCCAGATTTCCCAACTCGTCCGGCTGGCCGAGCGGTGGCTCGTAGAAGGCGACGGCCCCCCTCTGCTGGATCGTCTCATCATAGACCGCTGCATCCGATCTCCAGAGGCGCCGCATCCCATTAGGCATACCAGGCAACTGCCTGGGGCCCCGCAATTGTTTGGGGGGTCACGGGGGCCCCCCCCCGTGAGGCAAAAAAAAAAAAAAAATCGGTCCACCCCCAACATCGTGGCCCGCAGAGGCCCCGCCCCCCCGACTCCGAGAGAGGAGTGGAGGTGCTACACCTGCGGCCAGAAGGGCCACCTGGCCCGCCACTGTCCCGGCGCAGGGGACGTGTCAATGCCCACGGCCAGTCCGTCCGACCAGAGGGGAGGAGCCTGCCTCCGCACCACCTGCTGGTCACACGAGAGGACCGTCTCGCCGAGCCTGCCGGTACGGGTGGGACGGCGCGACACCCATGCCCTCCTGGACTCAGGGAGCGTGGTCACCTTGATCCGGCCCGACTTAGCCTGTGGAACGCCCGGGCAGGACGTGGAGGTGGGCTGCATCCACGGACAGACGGAAACATACCCCACCAACCACATCACAGTACAAACCCCGAAGGGGACCTTCACTGTCCAGGCCGGGGTAGTGCCCAACCTACCCATGCCCCTGTTAATTGGACGAGACTGTCCCATCTTTGGACGACTGTTGGGGGCGGAGCTTCGCCCACCAAGACCCCGACATTCAAGGACGAGACCGCGCCAGCTACGAAGCCGACCCGTCTACATGGCAGGCCAACCCCCACCATCCCCGACTGACTCCGACGAGCCTCCGCAGAGACCCGCGAGAGAGGTAGGACGCCGGCCTCACGCCTCGTCCACGGAATCCCTTCCCCCGGGGACACCGGGCACGATGACCGCCTCCGAGCCGATACCCCCACCAGAGGAGAGTGAGAGCCCACCCCTCATTGACTTCTCCGACCTCCCCCTGGCCGTCGAGGGGCGAGCGGACAGGGGCGGACGGTTCGCCACCGCCCAGCTGGAGGATGACTCCTTAAGACACGCCTGGGGACACGTGCAAACCCACGAGGGACTATCACGGGACTCGGTGAGTTGCCGGCAGTACCCACATTACAGCACACGGGGAGGGTTACTGTATAGGGTAATTCAGAGGGGGGGGGAGGAGGTGGAACAGCTGATCGTTCCACGGTCCTATGTTAGCAAGGTGTTGTACATGGCCCACTCACACCTCCTAGGGGCTCATCTGGGGATGGATAAGACCAGGGACCGGGTGTTAGGTAGATTTTATTGGCCAGGGGTAAAGAAAGACATAGAGGACTACTGCCGAGCCTGCCCCGAGTGCCAACGTACCGCCCCTAGACCGTCCGTACGGAATCCCCTCATACCCATGCCCCTGATCGAGGTCCCCTTCGACAGACTGGCATTAGACATCGTAGGCCCCCTCCCCAGAACTAGCAGAGGTCACCGCTACATACTGGTCATGGTAGATTACGCGACCCGCTACCCAGAGGCCATACCTCTCCGCGCCGCCACAGCCAAGGCAGTGGCAAGAGAGCTAATGACGTTATTTAGCAGGGTGGGAATAGTTAGGGAGATCTTGACAGATCAAGGCTCCTGCTTTATGTCCCGGGTGTTAAAGGACCTCCTCAGTCTGTTACAGATCCGCCACCTCCGGACCTCCGTCTACCACCCCCAGACCGACGGACTGGTAGAGAGGTTTAATCAGACCTTAAAACGCATGCTGAAAAAGGTGATGGAGGTCGATGGAAAGAACTGGGACCAGCTACTCCCTCACGTCCTGTTCGCCATCAGGGAGGTACCCCAGGCCTCCACCGGCTTCTCCCCGTTCGAGCTACTCTATGGGAGACGACCGAGAGGGCTCCTCGACATCGCCCGGGACGCCTGGGAGAGCCAACCCTCCCCCCACCGCACCATCATCGAGCACGTGGAGCAGGTGCGGGACAGGATGGCGCAGGTGTGGCCCGTGGTCCGGGAGCACCTTGGACGAGCCCAGCAAGCCCAAGCTCGGGTGTACAACCGGGGGGCCCAGCTGCGCACCTTCGACCCGGGCGACCAGGTCCTCGTCCTCATCCCGACCTCTGAGTGCAAGTTCCTGGCCAAGTGGCAGGGACCCTATGAGATCATCGACCGGGTGGGCGAGGTCAATTACCGGGTACGGCAACCGGGGAGACGCAAGACCACCCAGCTGTACCACATCAACCTGCTGAAGCGGTGGCAACCACTGACCACTCCGCGGGATCCAACTCTCCTGACGCTGGCCGCTCGACTGCCCCCTCCAGAGGTCCCAGTGGGGGAGCTGCTGAGCCCGAGCCAGACACAGGACATGCGGGACATGGTGCTCCAACATCTAGATGTCTTCTCAGAGCGACCCGGCAGGACCACAACCGTCAGCCACGACATCCGGACAGAACCGGGAGTCAGAGTCCGCCTCCGGCCCTACCGCATCCCGGAAGCACGGCGCGCCGTCATCAGAACAGAGGACGCCCGCATGCTGCAGATGGGGGTCATAGAGGAGTCCCATAGCGCGTGGTCCAGCCCGGTGGTTCTGGTACCCAAACCAGACGGGACCTACCGGTTCTGCAATGACTTTCGCAAACTGAACGAAGCGTCTGCCTTCGACGCCTACCCTATGCCACGGGTGGACGAGTTAATAGAGCAACTGGGCCCGGCCCGGTTCATATCCACCCTAGACCTCACGAAGGGATACTGGCAGGTCCCCCTCACCAAGCGGTCCCGGGAGAAGACGGCGTTCGCCACACCAGACGGGCTATACCAATACACCGTCCTCCCGTTCGGGTTGCATGGGGCACCCGCAACCTTTCAAAGGATGATGGACCGGATCCTACGGGCCCACAGAGAATACGCCGCCGCGTATATAGATGACATCATAATACACAGCAGCACCTGGACCCTCCATCTCCACCACCTCCGAGCCGTCCTGGGGGTGCTTCGAACCGCCGGCCTCACGGCCAACCCCCAGAAGTGTCGCCTGGGCCTGGAGGAGGCCTCCTACCTGGGCTATCAAGTCGGGAGGGGCTGCCCCCTCACCGAGCTAACCCGGAGGACTCTACCCGACCGAGTGAAGTGGACGGAGGAGGTTGAGGAAGCCTTCTCCCACCTACGGCAGGCTCTCTGCACCGAGCCCGTGCTCATCACCCCGGACTTCAGCCTCCCCTTCTTGGTACACACGGACGCGTCTGAGGTGGGGCTGGGAGCCGTTCTATCTCAGGTCCGGTCAGGAGAGGAGCATCCGGTGACCTTCATCAGCCGGAAGCTCCTGGCCAGCGAAAGGGCATACTCAACGGTGGAAAAGGAGGCGCTGGCAATCAAGTGGGCCCTAGAAAAGCTCGGTTACTACCTCCTCGGTCGGGACTTTAGCCTGGTCACCGACCACGCCCCCCTAAAGTGGATGGCAACGGCCAAGGACACCAACGCCAGGGTGACGCGCTGGTTCCTGGCCCTGCAAGACTACCGCTTCCAGGTGGTCCATCGACCCGGAAGGGCCCACGGTAACGCAGACGCACTGTCCCGAAGGGACGCCTGCCTAGGGCTAACAGGAGGAACCCCCGGCTTGCTGCTGAGGATGGGGGTGTGTGGCAACCCCACGCCATTGACCAGGGGCCAGCCGCTGCAGCACCGGCCCCGTGGACGGGTGGTGGAAGGAAGATACCTCCCCCTCCACCCAGCTGCGCTAGAGGGAACATCAACCGGGCCCAGGGAATCAAGAACATTGGGGGCACCTGGGGGACCAGGACAGAGGAGCTTTAAGGGCTGGGCACGTGGCAGACGGAGGAGAGGGCTGACGAGGAAGAGACGTGCTGTTGAACCGACGTGCTTTAACGAAACGTTTTCCCCAACAGGAGTAAGCCGGAGGCGTCGGGTGCTGTTTCCCCGCCGACCCCGAGGAAGGGCTGGACCAGGAGGTCCCGTGCCCTAATTCCCGATTACGGAAGAACCTTAGTTTATATGATTTCCCTTTTTGTGACTGGTTTTACAATAAAACCCGTTGCACCGCAACCCTGCTTCGTTCATTAATTCCAGAATCCCCGCCGCCGACGAAGGGGGTTGCCACAATACAATAATACATATCCTGTTTCCCATTGTTTACTTCCTGTTTAGTGTTTTGTACTTCCTTGTTCCTGCCATGTGTTCCTTGTCGATCATTGTTGCGTGGCAGCCTATGTCTTAAATGTTTCATGTGCATCACAGCTTTTGAATCTGAGTAATGAGTTAACATTAAAGCATGCCAAACATCAGAAAGAGGAAGACAAACAGGGGAGTCCCATTTCCTTTGCTGGAGAGGGCTTCCAATGATATTACAGAGGGAAAGTCAGTAAGGTCAGTGGCCAAATCATATGGCATTTGCCATGTGACCCTGTGTCGATTTTACAAGAAGAGCCAGGGCCAAACACATCCCAGAGTTGGATACTGGACTCCAAAAAGGGTTTTCTCTCTAGAGCAGGAGCTCCTCATATCAGATTAATACATTAATAATCATTGATCATTACTAATAAACATAATAATTAATAATAACAATAACATGAAATATAAGTAATATTGAGTATATGATTGACTAATCACATATATTTTGGACATGTTACAACCGTCCCTGACATGTGTTACAACCATCCCTTACACTGGGATGGTTGTAACAGTGGGTGAGACTGTATTAAAATCAATTTTGCAACCTGTACATATTTTCATAAAACCACTTAAATACCATGTTTCAGTAGATGACAGATTGAAGTTTATAATATAACAAATTGGTTATTCCAGTGTAAATGGTTTTTGATTTATTGCTAAAAAATGCAAAAAGTGTTACAACTGTCCCTGGTCTCCCCTACTTAAGCATGTAAAGTCAAATCAAATCATTTATTCAGTACATTTACAAAGAAACCCAGGGTTGCCCAAAGTGCTGCACACCTTGGGGGAAATATAACGGCATAAACACGACAATAAACCTAGAGAACGACTGGAAGGCAGAGAATGCTGAACCAAAAAGAGTATCAAGTGAAACACCACGGGGAGAAAGAATAGATTTTCAGGGTGGGACTTGAAAGTGTTTTTTGTAAGGGGGCGTCCTACAACTGTAGGGCGTCCTACACCAATGTACTCAACAGGCAGTAAAGAGTGGTATTCGAGGAGCCCCGCTGGCTCAACAGGCGGAGCGAGTGCCACATCGGCTCAGTCCTGAACGCAGCGACCAGGGTTTGAATCCTGCCCGAGGTCATTTGCTGCATGTCCACCCCTCCGTCTCCCATACCTTCCTCTCTATCTCACTCTATAATAAAGCATAAAAAGGAAAAAAGAAAAACGTCAAAAAATAAAAGAGGGGTGTGATTGACCTGTGCAGGGGTGCGATGGTGTCACTGGTCCCGAAGGCCCCGGCAGCGAAGGTGTTGATCTCCACCAGCTTCAGCAGGCCTCCCTGGACCTCGCTCTCGTCCAGCATGTAGTCAGACCTGTTGATGCCCAGGACGATGGGCTGGGGGAGGGCACACCGTACTCAGCCACAGGCCCCTACTGGGTTAAGAGGAGCGAGTGTGTGTTCGCTGGTCCTCCTCATTAACCAGCAGAGCCTGTTGGGAGGCTTTAGCTAAACTACTGATGGTTAGAAAGATGGATGAATGGACGGATGGGCAGATGGACAGACAGGCAGACAGACAGACAGACAGGCAGGCAGACAGACAGACAGACAGATAGATTTGTATCGTCCGCAATGTATACACTTGTCTTAGGCATCACATGTGTTAAATAACGATTATCATTAAAAACGACTTAGGTGCAAAGCGGCAATAACAATTTATAATTTTGTAGCAGTAAATGGCACAATGTTATAAATGTTTTTTTGTCAGCTCCGGCTGCTTATGCTAGGACTACCACTAACATTTACATTTAGGGCATTAGGCAGATGCTTTTATCCAAAGCGACTTACAACGGTTCAAACACACAAGTGTCTTGCTCAGGGCCACTTTGACACTCGACCGGGAATCAATCCAGAACCAACCCATCCAGCACCATCGCATTTCCTTTAGCTACTCTGCCCTTGCTTGTGCTCTGATTGTCCTCGGGCTCGGATGCAGGTCAATTTGTGTGAAGGACCGTAACATGTGAACGCCAGGAGATCTTTATTTTGAGGGGACTGTACATTACCGAGGCTCTGCCCTCGGACAGCATCTGCTTGTGGATGTTGAAGAGCCGAGCCGTGAAGTCGTCCGCCAGGACCGTGCTGTAGGGAGAGCGGGAAAACACCTTTTAACTTTTCACTCGCTTCCTGTTTAATTTCTGAACTGCTTAATAAATAAATGAATAAAAGTCAGAAAAAAATGAACGGATATATTTGAATTACAGGAACTTTTACTGCCATCCCTGATGGCTGATGTACATTGTGTGGATTTTTTCAGTTTTTCCCATAACAAGGGAAAGTATTGTTAGCGCTGAGTGGAACAGGAAAGGAAGTTATGGGTGTGATTAAAAAAAAGGCATCTATGACCTGAAATGCATTTCATGAGAATCAAGTAATGGCTGCTGTTATAGAGGGCTGAGGAGCGTGTTCTCTAGATGCGATCAAAACCAGTTTTTAAGTTTCACTCGTCACTGTAAAATTGTAAATGTGTGTGTGTGTGTGTGTGTGTGTGTGTGTGTGTGTGTGTGTGTGTGTGTGTGTGTGTGTGTGTGTGTGTGTGTGTGTGTGTGTGTGTGCGTGTGTGTGTGTGCGTGCGTGCGTGCGTGTGTTTGTGTTTCTTTGTGTGTGTGTGTGTGTGTGTGTGTGTGTGTGTGTGTGTGTGTGTTTGTGTGTGTGTGTGTGTGTGTGTGTGTGTGTGTGTGTGTGTGTGTGTGTGTGTGTGTGTGTGTGTGTGTGTGTGTGTGAATTTTTTAACAGAATAACTTAGGCATACAACTGTTGAGTCATTCATGAGGCACTTTAACGTAGCATGTCTCGAATGTGCAGGCATTGCTGAGCCACCCGCTGCAGCAGGCCTGCAGGTAGACTGGGGTCATGTACAAAAAATACCGTCCGACCTGGTGAATGTGATTTCATCAAAGAAATACTACAGCTCCCAAGGTTACTGTGCACGAATAACAAAGGCTATGCATGTTTATCATGTTAATTGTGCAAGTTGGATTCTGCATCAATCAGGATTCGTCATCTTCATATGCATAATCTTGTAAGAACTGCAGGATGAGCTATGCTGTACCTCAATTTGTTGGCTATACTGTATATATACCTGCCCTTTGCTGCGTTATCCTGTTCCTGTATCTTGTTCCAGGTAATATCCTGTTCCAGGTAATAGCTGTATCCTGTTCCAGGTAATAACTGTACACTTTAAACGTTTCTCAGGTTTCCTCGTAGGTAAAGCTGGCAGGACACCCACCTGGAGAGAGCTTCCTCCAGGAAGGCGGGGTCCTGGCTGATCCTGTCCACCAGCAGGTTGTAGTGAGGCTGGACCGCCAAGGCCTGCTCGAACACCGCCCCGCGGACCGGCGTCGGGAAGAGCGTGACGGGAGCGTACGTCACCAACTGGGGAGAATAACGATCACAGAGTCTGCCCTCAACACTGTGGGTCAACAACCATGCCCAAAGGAGCCAAGCGGGGTTTGGAACCAGCAGCCTTTCCCCGATGGGGGCCAGAAGAACGTTCAGTCACGCCTACACTTCGGCTCGTTGGGTAAGACTTGAGCATCATATTCTAAAAAGATGCCGTAGTAAACAGAAAGTGAAAATCAGCACAGAGGTACCTGTGGACATGTTGAATAAGAAGAAAAAATCGAACACAATTATTATCAGCAAACTCAACCATATGGTTGAGTTTGCTGATAATAATTGTGTTCGATTTTTGGTATGGATTTCTTTTTGTTTGATGCCTATTATGAACTCAAGGGGATGACTTGATATGATCTATGAAAAAATAAAACATGTAATAAAATATTAAGAAAAGGATCACAGAGATACCTGGGAAATGTTGAACAGGAATAGGGTGTTTTTTTATCGTGCTAAATCTAATTGTAAAATTGTTACAGAGTTAGCCTATGGTGGGTCATGGTCATAATATTGAGCCCCACTTACTAAAAGGACTCCCTTCACATCCATGATTAAAACATTGACACACGAGTCAATCCAAAACATTGTATCTTAGCAACCAGTGGGCCACCGCAGCACATGGTAGGTTTAACCGAAACATCCCTTTTCTAGAGCGCCGATCTCACGTCTTGCTATCTAAAACTATTCAGGGTCACACAGTTGTTCGGGCTACAAGGGGGACAGAGAGACGGCCAGGCAGGCAGGCAGGCAGGCAGGCAGGCAGGCAGGCAGGCAGGCAGGCAGGCAGGCAGGCAGGCAGGCAGGCAGGCAGGCAGACAGACAGACAGACAGACAGACAGACAGACAGACAGACAGACAGACAGACAGACAGACAGACAGACAGACAGAAGGCTCTATGGATAAGTCAAGTCAAATAATAATTAGAGCAAATCGAAATGCTTCGACTTATGACTCACAAATTAAAGATGTAGATAAAGGATATGTGTGTTATTATTATTTTGTATTTGCAAATAATTCGAAAAGTTGGCAAAGTGCCGAGTAAGCACTTTAAATTGAGATTGATCTGAGCTTCGGACAGACCGACAGACCGAGACACTGAACCCACCTCAGGCGATTCCTTCATGGGGTACGGCAGCCCATTTAGCAGACAAAACACTTTTGCTTCTTTGGCTAAAACCTGCAATTTCTCTGGATTGTCCATCAGCTCGTACAGAGTTCGGTACGCTTTCATCTCTGCCCAAAAGTTTACCGTCCAATATACAAAAGACAACTGGTAGGACCAGATCTCCAAATTCACTCAATACACAGACTGGTTCAGTGCGAAACTCAGGCGTGATGAGCATCTCTTGTGTGCATCATTATAGGCTGGCATAGGAGACTGTCAGGAGAAAACGACCTGTTGCGTTATGTGGTGCTCCGATAATATCCACGGTTCAGGCGTGGAGTTATTGGGTGGTCTCAGAAGAGCTGGATGGCCTGGGTCCAACCGAGTTGCAGTCCTCTGTCTCTGCTTGAAGCTCAGTTTAAGTAAAGTCTAAATAAATAAAGACGAAGAAGACAAACATAAGTGGCCCGACCTTAGAAATAGTGTTAGGATTTCTCATAAAACCCATTGTAGTCCCGCCCCTGCATCCGGAGCATGGCAGGCATTTGATAACCACGTGCACCCAGATGGAGTGTGCGCTTGTCTGCGAGCGACGCAAACACACGCACGCGAGCACATGCACACATACACACACACTCAAAGAGTTATGGCTGAATTCAGAGCCGGCGCTGGCCGTTTCGGCGCCCTAGACGACTCGACATCAAGGGTGGGGACGACGACGACGACTAATTCCATTCCGGGGAGACTAATATGGGATTGCAAACGCGTTTATACTTACTCACCATCTCATCAATGTTTGATGAGTGACTGACAGCTTATCGAGTATTTGATGACGTGTGTGTGTGTGTGTGTGTGTGTGTGTGTGTGTGTGTGTGTGTGTGTGTGTGTGTGTGTGTGTGTGTGTGTGTGTGTGTGTGTGTGTGTGTGTGTGTGTGTGTGTGTGTGTGTGTGTGTGTGTGTGTGTTTGTGTGAGAACCACTTTGTGAGGTTCAAGTTAAAAACTAAAAGATTAAACATTCACAATCATTAACTCAAAATTAGGCATCTCCTTTCAATCAAAATCAATCTTTCTCGAGTGGTATTTGGGCAAACGGAAGGATGATATTTTATCCCTTTCGAGAGAAAAAGGATATTATGCACACTAGGGATTCTTGTGCGGGGATTTATGCGGGGAATTCAAGCCAGTCCCTTATCTGTGACCAGCTGGGTTATGCTTATGACATTCACATCGCGCGCTCCCTCGTGGCTCTGACTGGTCCTCGCGCTGCGAGGGTTCAGAGGGGGAAGGGCGTTGTGCTCGGCTCGCGCACGCATCGCCAGATGTCACACACGGCGGACAAAGTAACTCGTCTAAACTCGATCAAGCATGCACTCATCTCAGAGAGCCTCTCATTCGCGTAACTTTAATATAGTTGTATTACGTTTTCAATTTTAATTTTAGCTCAAAAAAAATGACCGAGGTCCGGACCTCAGTGACTGGTAACTCTTATAAGAGTATTATATACTCTTATATATAACTCTTATATTTGCTTTGAATCCCAAATTAACAAATAATGAAAGTTGTTTAATTTTTTAGATGTTTGCAATCAACGACTGAATCCATATAAGTGATTGTCTAAAAGACTGTAAAGGCTCCTTTTCCCTTCTTTAAAGATTTTTCCAGAGCCCCTCCTAAATGTTGCAGTTTATCCTTTCAGTGGGTCTCGTGTCAATTTCCCCACCGCCCCCCCACCCAAACGAGGCCTTACAAAGATTGTGTTGTTATAATGAAGGTTCATTTTACACATCATTTCTATTGGATAAAGTCACAAAGCTAGGGTAATTTCAAGGTCATCTTCGAGAGCTTTTTTGGGGGGGAGGAGTTCAGAAGGAGAGCATGGTGAGGGAAGGAATGAGTGAAGTTTAGGAAAGGAGGTGAGGTGCGGAGAACAACTTATAACCCACACACCTAACTGATGCACAACACTTCAGAGGATGACCACGACATGGTTTGATCAGAACAGGTGTATTTTATTATGAAAGAAAAGCAGATCATGGGAAATAGACATGACTATGTCAGGTTAATTGTAGTCTGAGGTGCGTTACGTATTCATAGCTATCCGTAGAGTTTAGTTGATGACATTTGGTTGAACTGTGTGGCTCAGTTTGTCGTTACTCATCTGAATCTGTCACCACCAAATCTCTTCTTGGGGATTATTCAAGTAGCCCTCCATCCATCCATCCATTTTATAATATAAAGCATTTCTGTAGCCTGATATTTTTAAAATCCATAATTTATTTTTTATTATTTACAATCAACATTTAACAAAATCGGTCTAAAACAAAGATTAGATGAATGCATAACATAATCACTGATTAAGAGTAGAGATCACACTGGATTATGGTCATGTTATTGACCTGCCTGTGTTCCACGTCACCAAGCGGGCTGCCACACTCCTGATTACTTCAATAGTGTTCCTCCAGACAAAGGATTCAGGGTGGGGCTGTACAAAGATCGGTTTGTTGTACAGCTTGGTGGATCACGATACATGACCTGGGGCTCCATGTTGCCATCTAGGAGACCTCTCCCTGAGTGTGTGGTGGAGACGGCTGGTTGAACCTGCGCAGCCTCACCGAGCCCCAGAGTCCAATCCGAGCCGTCCAGGTGCGGCTGCTTTAACCAGCCGTCATCCACGCACACTGCCACCGCTACGTTGTAATATAATTCTCTAAAAGTTGATATCGTAATATCTGAAAAAAGGCATGATTACCACCTTAAAACGTGTCTTCGAGCAGAAGAAGAATAGATCTTATTCAAGTGGCAGGCCCTTTAGTTAGCGGGGCAGGGAAACCTTCTAGAATGTTTGAGGAAACCATGACAACTCAATGCATTCTTTTTTTTCAGTTCTACATTCTTTTTGCCCAGCCCCGTAGTGTTTAGCCTACAGCCTGTCCGCAAATCTTTTCTTCACCTCTTCACGCAATTCATATCATTTTCCTGAATTATATGCACACACACATATAAAAAAATATACGCTATTACACCCAAATGGTCACAGCCATTACCAACTCATTACTTGGTATCAAAACTGCTTGCTCGGCGTAATATTGGACAAAAAACGTGAAACACGAAAACACGTACAGCATCACATCTCCAAACCCCCGAGCAGTAAAACCCCATGGGCGTGCATGGGGTCCCTCTTTGGGGACCTCCCGATGGCCTTCGTGCGGTAGTTCAGCCGCCCACCAGCAGGGGTCAGTGTTCTGCATCTCTCAGACCAGCAGGGGGTTGTCCAGCACGGCCACGCCCGCGGCCACGCCCCCATCGGCGTGCTCCGAGCTCTTGGTCCTCAGCAGGTGGCCGACGCACTCGTTCATGACCATGTCCGTACCCTGCCTGCAAAACACAGCGGGGAGAGGTCAGCGAGGGGGCGGGGCAACCAGCGGTACGCAAAGGGGCGTGGCCACCAGCGGTACGCAAAGGGGCGTGGCCACCAGCGGTACGCAAAGGGGCGGGGCCACCAGCGGTACGCAAAGGGGCGTGGCCACCAGCGGTACGCAAAGGTGCGGGGCCACCAGCGGTACGCAAAGGTGCGGGGCCACCAGCGGTACGCAAAGGGGCGGGGCCACCAGCTGTACGCAAAGGGGCGTGGCCACCAGCGGTACGCAAAGGTGCGGGGTCATCAGCGGTACGCAAAGGGGCGTGGTGAACAAGCAGTGCCGCACCAGGAGCGGTCAGTTACACGATACAGGCGTGCGATACGATCACCCATGAAAATTGGGTGAACATATTGAACTATTGAAATCGGAAATTTCATACTTGGTAGGTGGACCGAAGTAACTATTGTTCGATTGTACTGCAGATGGGAAGTGGGATTTTATACTCGAAATAGAGAAATTTACGATAATAGAAAAGTGGAATAAAGGACAGTAGGCTAGTTGTTTCCTAATGAGTCAGTAGAATAATGACAGTAGTTGTTTTCCTAATGAGTCAGAAGAATAATGACAGTAGTTGTTTTCCTAATTAGACAGTGGAATAATGACAGTAGATTCCTAATTAGTTAGCAGCATAACAACGGAAGTTGTTTCCTAATTAGTCAGTAGAATAATGACAGTAGTTGTCACCCAATAGTAGAATAATGATGATAGTTTAGTAATTAGTCAGTAGAATAATTACAGTAATTTCCTAATTAGTAATACGTTTATAATTATAATAAGGCCAGTAGTCGTTCCATAATTAGTCAATAACAAGGACATGGTTGGGTGGACCCCCAGGAGGTGAAGCAGCTGGAGGATCCTCCACCACACACCTGACGTAGACGCCGAACACCCCCAGCTCGCTGAGACACTGGCTGGGCTGCAGGGGCGCGCCTCGCCGCAGCAGGTAGTTGACGGAGGCCCGCGCCCGCACCTTGTCCATCAGGATGTAGGCCGTGCGCTTGCTGGAGCCCCGGGCTTCCTCCAGGACCCGGCAGATCTCAGACCCGTAGAAGTTGTTCCCTGGAGCGGAAACAGAGCAGGCTTCAAGAGGCTGGAGGAGGGGCGGCGGTGGAATGGAAACAGAGATCCTTTAGATTAAGATTATTTTATATTACAATGGCTTCTACGTGGTTCCACGAGCGCCGATTCCATTAACTGTTTTGAGACACTTCATTTTCTGCATCTTTAATCTATTCTATGCTTGCTTTGTACATGCGTCACATGTACACACATATTATTTAACATTTTACCACCAAACACCGCGGAAAACATAATCTAAAAAAAACATTAAAAGATATTTTGAAAATGTTGAACAACATTTATTCGGAGCAGGCTTGGGGTACCTCCTCCTTCGCGTTGAGGCTTCAGGACAAACTGCTCCGGATTGGCCATCGCCATGGCGACCGTTTTGTCCCCCTCTTGGCCCTGTGCAAAAAAATACCATCTTAAATAGAATCCCGCCAGTAAGACAAACAGACCCAGTTCTGCCTCCATCAGGAGTCAGAATGGGCCAGCTGGCTTCAAAAATATGGATTCAACAAGACAGGGTACAAAGAAGTCAGTGTGATACGTGGAGACACACCGCCAAGAGTTCAACAGATGCGGTCGTTCACGTGGTCTTGTTGCCTGACTGCATGCAGGGTGTATTGGGGGCATGTGGGAAGACTGAAGCTAACTTACTGTAGTCTAACTTTTGGCCCAATATGGCGTTATGATTAGGATGCTACTCTGCCATTTAGTTTTTACTACACCTGGAATTTAAGGGTCGTAACCTGAAAGTATTTCTTTAAACATTGGAGGGGGGGGGGGGGGGGGGGGGGGTAAATTGCTTTGGTTCACATTTGTT
Organism: Gadus morhua; assembly: GCF_902167405.1. Lineage (NCBI taxonomy): Eukaryota > Metazoa > Chordata > Actinopteri > Gadiformes > Gadidae > Gadus > Gadus morhua. The sequence goes on from NC_044048.1 coordinate 23,340,440, forward strand.
AAGGTGAATATTTGGCATTTTAAAACGCATTTAAGACTCACTCACATTCTTAAAGCCGCGTCAGTCGACATTCTCTGGATCTAAAGACTACGGTGGGGGTGTTTAACAGGATGGGACGCTTTGTTTTTACTACACCAGGGCATCGATCAAAAGATGATTGAGATCCCCCGAGGCTGATCACAATGGCACGCCTAATAACAACAACGCAGGATACGGATCGCAACAAACCGCTCCAATCCGTTACAATGCTGTAATAATAATTATAATAATAATTGGAGGCACGGTTTAAACATCCCGTTAAGAGTGTTTTCCCTAGAGTTGCATTTAAATATCAGCGGGGATGTGATGCAGCTAAAATAGTTTAATTGAACTGAAGAGATTTCAAATGAAAATGGGGGTAGATGAACATCCGGCGACAGTACGAAATGGCGGCGATAAATAACAATGGCGTTGAGAAATCGTCTCTTTGAGGAATTCAAAAAAGCCCCTTTTGCTGAATTCCCCCCCCCCCCCACCTCACCTGGTCCAGGGTGTAGAGGCCAGCGAAGGTGGCCCTGATCTGCTGCACCACCTGGGGCTGCTCGGGGAAGAAGCGCTCCAGGACCCCCGGCCGGGCCAGCACCTGCTGGACCTTCTTGGTCCCGGCCAGGTGGGTGGCGATGTCGGGACACTTGATGGCCCGGGAGCGCTCCATCAACAGGCGGGTCTCCCAGCTCTGACGGGACGAGGCAAACAATCGCCATGGTTACAAAAACACCAGGACAGCGAGGAACACTGGGAACACTGGGGAAAAGTCTCAACGTGAAAGATTGAGCGGCCGGAAACGAAACAACCACACAACGGTGTTGCCTCCACTCTAGCTAACAGATGTGCAGCTGTGTGACACACATTTAGCGTAACTCGGCTGGAAAAACAAAGAGAGAATTACTGGCTGGCCGCTACAGCCGATAACTACAGACACGTCCAGGCTATGTAAAAGCCAGTATACATTTTACAACTTGTGACCTAATTTAAGGTATGTTGTCACTTCCTGTTTGACACCCCCTCCGTAGTCTTTAGATCCAGAGAATGTCGACTGAGGGGGCTTTAAGAATGTGAGTGAGGCGTGAGTGCGTTTTAAACTGCCAAATATTTGCTTTCAAAAAGGAGAGCCAAAGCCCTTCCACCCTATCCTCCAAAACAAGGCTTTGAGGTTACGAATCTTCTGTTCCCCATCAATAAACCGAGTGTGTCTCATCAACACTTAATCAGCAGGTATTGGTCTTAGAACAAATTCTTGGCCAAAACCGAAACCGGATATACTGAAACAGTCTGCCGAAAACCAAAACCGAATGTGGCTTTTGCTGTTAAATTTTTTCACCATTGCATAAATCAAACAATTAAATGTCCTTTATAAACTTTTTTGTCTTTATTTATTGAATACTGAACGTTTTCTTACATTCCAGCAGACCTTATAGCAAGAATTTAAGAACAATGTACCTTTAAATAAGTCAAAGTAGTAAAACAATTTCTTTATTTTTTTTAATCAAAAATATAAATGTTTGGTGTACTTTTTTTGGCCTTTTTACTTTTTACTGCATCCCTAATTGGTCTCACATCAGGGAACAAGAGGTCATGCATACACTAGTGTGTATGTAACCCAGAGAGGGAGGTCTCTAGCGCAGCCAAAAGGGAAAGTGGTGCAGGGGAATGCTTGTCCTTAAAGGCTAACCCCAGCCCACAGAGCGACCTCAGCCACAAAAACAGCTCACAGCTTCATTATTACTACTCCAGTTGCATCGCACATCATCTTTTCTTTTTAAACCCTTTTTGAACCATCACCAGAGCAAACATTGAACTAATACCTAGGGGTGATGAATCCTGTGAGTAGTTGAAGTGCAGAATCCCCCATGCAGAAACACAAAGGTGGGGCTGTGTCCAAGTGTTTGATGAATGAATATGAAAGCATCGCATTGTTGAAGCCTGCATTCCTACAGCTGCACATGATAAACATGTGACTCTGTAGCCCAATGTAATTGGCTTTCAGAATTAAGGTCAAATATTTATTGTTTCAAATTGAATTTTACATTACATTATCTGACAACTATTACTTTATTCATTCTCCTCCATCTTCAGCCAAACAGCTGTGTTGGCTGCAGCTTTGTATAAATAAGGTCTGCAATATCATATTTATTATTTTACTTTCCTAAACTTTATTTTTTCGCATGAATCTTTAAAATGAGTCGTCTAACATGTTTGTCAGTTGAATGTTTTAAATTGTGATTCATGATTATGTAAAGCACTATGAATGGCCATGGGTTGGAAGGGTGCTGCTTCAAAATAAACAGCACACATTATTTTCGTTCTCCCATCTAAATCCAGATCAAACAGGAACCAGTGTGTGAAGCACAGTAACTATACGAGGGGAAGGGAGTCAAACGAATGGCTCCATAGAGACATCCATCTCTCCAGTGTTAACATAAGGGGACTCCTGGACGAACCAACCTGGTTCCGTTTCAGAATCTTCAGAATAAGGTCAAATGTTGTTTGCATTCGACTTCAGTCAGTTGTGCATACTTGGTGACACTGGAGATCCTGTTTTCCTGACATGGCGTTGACTTAAGGCGTCATTTAACACAGAGAAAGAGGGAGACAGAGAAAACAGACAGACGGACAGGAAGAGCGAGAGCAACAGACTGAGACCATGGAGATGTAACGTGGGAATGGGAAGTTTTGTGTGAATATGTATTTATCATTTTATTTTCCATGACTGAATCATCATTCCACCATGTAGACAGTCCCCAACTCACATCAGCCTGCTCCCATCTTAATATAGAAATACTCTGAGACACCAACATATCCAACAACCATGTAAGACCGATCCACTCAGACTCTCAGCATGTACGTTGTGAGCCGAGAAGGACTGTGAGAACATCCCTTCTGTTTCTTTATTTCAGTCCTAAATTCTCTGATGTTTGTGACTATAACATTTTTACCATGAAAAGTTGTGTTTTCTTTGTAATGTTTTTCATCATTTAAAATATTTTTTACCTATCAACTATTGCTGATGTGTTCATTTCATAATTTTTCAATCGTAATTTTATCATTTACAGGGACTGAATAATTGAACGACTTTGTACTCTGAAACAATGCCGCTTGATATTATGCTCATGAATGGTTTGCAGTAGTGTATGCAATAGTAGTGTATGCTGCAGTATTAGTAGTTAGACAGATCAATTAACTGAGTAATTTACCTGTTCTGTGGGGTAGTTCTGAGGCATGTAGCCATTCCTGAAGTACACCACCGCCACCTCCTGGCCATCGCTGGAATTACAATCAAAATGCTTTTCCGGCCCAAATGTATTGATTATTTTGCATTGACAGTTTAGTATTCAGGTTGAACTAGTCTTACACAAAGAGCCGCTTGTCCGGGCCAAGGGACACATCTTCAAATTTTCTTCTTATAGTTGGGATATCTCTAGGAAAAAAAAACACATTTATTCTAGTAGTGATACTTCAAACCATCGCCCATAATTGATGGATCCAATGGAAAGATAAAGAACAGATGAGCTTCAATCATTTCCTGTTATGGTTTCTTCCTGTTCATATAGAGACCTTTGAACGACACTCTTCTGCACCTTTAATAAGAACTACAGCATCCAGCATGTCCAATATCCTATTGGACGTTGGAGGCCTTACCTGCTCCACAGTTCATTCTCAACGCATCGATGGTCCATGATGTTCCTCTGGACATCTTCCACCAGGAACATGACCACTGCCCTGCAGGAAAAGGTGACACGCTCGTCAAAGCACGACCCAGAATAAGACAATGCATTGTTTTGCTTGAACACAACCAAACGCACACAAGTCCCATTGCAGCAAGACGCACGCACGCAAATGTCCTTGCCGCAAGATGCACAAACGCACGCACAACACACGTGTCATCGCAGCAAGATGGCGACCAACATGTGATAAAGAACATTATGGTCCCATTGGCTGTCCATAAGGGAAGGTTGTGGCCAGTGTGTATACAGTACCTCTCTACTCCGTAGAGTTCCCAGGCTTTAGCCAGCCCCCTGGCCAAGCCTGCGGCCGGGTTGTTGTCAAGGATACGGTGGCTGAGGTCCGAGAGGCCTGCCACTTTAAGCACATGTCTGGAGGGGAAAAGGAGGAAGACCAGCCTTAATTCTTCATCACAGTACGATCATCATATACATACGTCAACATGCATTGGACTTGTAAATATTGGGGAAATCAAAGCATCCAAATCACATCCAAAGTAATCCACAATCACGTCAAAATAAAATACTAACGCAATTCCTTCAACCGCCAGATTTTGGTTGCTGTGGAAACTTGTGGAAAGGGGCCGGCATGACAACCAATAATATGTGGTGCCATGTTTCCATCCCTCATCACATGAAGCCTCCAGCAGACTCTCAGAGCTGCAAGGAGAGTCGCGTCACTCTGATGTGTTAACATTCCTTCTGATTTGTCCAACGCATATTACGGGATATGGTACGGGAACTAGTTCTCGCACGAGTGCAATGCACAATGTATACACTAAATACAGGTGAAACCTGTTCTGTGCCTCAACTGGGTTTTAAACAAAAAGGTAAAAAGGTAAAAAAGGTAAAAAGGGTTTTAAACGCACGATGACAAAAAAATTACAGAGTCACTAAAAGTCAGCGATTTCATTCCATTGTTCCCGGCCGCACTTGTAGGATGCTTTGGATAAGAGCGTCACCTTACTGACGCGTTGTTAACATCAATGCAGGTAGGGGGCGCCCACGTGCAAGACATTAGCGAGAGGGATACGGAGTGTGCTACAGAAACCCTGAGAGGTTGACACTAATATCCAATACTTATGCTTCTGGCTCTAGGGAGAAGCCTTGCATGAAGCCTAGCATTCTCCAAATCATTAGCATGAAATAGTGCTTTTGAGAACACTGCGGGGACCGGTAACACCGTAGATTTGGTTTTTTCAAGTTTAAGAGGGCATACTTGTGCTGTACATCACTTTGTGATGAGGCAGATTCAATTTCATTATGCCTATTTATTGATAAGAAGATGCCTTTATTAAGCGCTTCTTTTTTGTTTTTCTGTGGTGGCCGAGTGTTTTTCTACAGTATCAATATCCCCTGTCCTGAGCGGAGGAATAAGACCGACAAAATACAAAATGTCTCCCCCGGGGATCAATAAAGTAAGTCGGATTTTAACTTAGAGCGGGTCAAATACATCATCCATAGGATTAAACCGTTTCAAGACGCAATCAGTCTTAATTCCAATCTCACAAATTTTCAAACATCCAGTCAGTTATTGAACGGATGCTAGGCCGTACAGCTACGAGCTAGACTGGGTACCCCCCAGCCCATTCTGCCAATGACTTGAATCCGCCCTGCAGCACGGTCTGGAGAGGAGCAATACATTTCTTTCTGCTTCCGATACGCTTTTAGCGGGAGCCAATCACCAAGTTGGCTTTTCCCCCTGGCGCGCTATTGGCTGGCTAACACAGGGGACGACGGGGAAGCGACGGCACGCAGCCAATGGCGTACAGAGTCATTTGAACTCTGTACTACTTGAGGCCCGTTGATCACGCCTCTTGGGCTGAAGAAAATGTCCAGCAGCCTCCCCGGACCAACGTTTAATCGACGCTTGAGCTTGGTCTGGCAAATGCCGGGCTAACTACGAGCTAGGACGGAGCGAACATCTGGACGACGTCAGCTTACCGGTGCAGGTCAGGCGTGTGCGACGCCAGTCCGCCGAAGCTGGCCGCGATGGTGTTGATCTCTATCTGCCTCAGGGCGGTGGGCAAGCCCTCCTGCTGGTCCAGCATGTAGTCAGAGCGGTTCAGCCCCAGCACGACGGACTGGGAGGGCGGAGACACAGGGTTACACTCTGATTCCTGCGTCTATTCACACTGCTTCTTAGAAGCTTGGTTGTGATGCACTCATTCGTAGCGAGTCCCGATCTTGATTGAGTGCTCGCTTTGGATAGAAGAGTCTAAGAAATGACCAAATGTAGATGTGTGCACAGTCTTTAACTGTGCTCATCTCCAGTCATATTATTCACCTAATAAACATCAACATTCAAATGTGAACTCTAGCTTCCGCTACAAGCGATTCTTCAACATTCAACCAATAATATGAGGTTGCGTCTTAGACTCCCCGTTTCTAGATAACTAGGGCTCCTTGTTCCGGTAGCTAGGGGCCCTTGTACTGGTAACTAGGGGCATTTGTCAGCTAGGGGGGGCTTGTCTCCTGCCAACTAAGGGGCCCCTTGTGGATCCTGGAAAGGGATTGTGTATTCATGATTTTTTGCGTTAATGTAAGATATTGGTCAATTATTGTGGGACTCGTTCGATTTTACAATTAGGTTATGAATGAATAATTTTTTTAATCAAATACATACATATTTTTATCTATCATCATTGATCTGCATCCTTAATTCCTGCCTTTCCACCTTGGTGGGGAAGTTATATAATACAATTCACACAGGTTTGAGTGAATCATCCCCTGTGTGCGACCGCATTACTGGCACAGGTGGGGAATTTGCATAACTCGCCGTAAGGCTTTGACCCCAAAAACCGATCATGCTGATAGGCTGGGGACGGGTGTCAGTCCACGAGCGTACCTGGGACCTCCCTTCTTTTATCGTCTGCCGATAAATGCTAAACAGCCTCCCGGTGAAGTCATCCGATTCCGCGGTGCTAAAAACAAACACACAATCCTTCAGTTACATTCAAGCAAGGAAGTGCAAAGCCCACACAGGAGATGAGATCCGAAGGCTGCAGGCCTAACGGTTGTCTTGGTGAGACTAATGTGAATATATCTTCTGAACAGTGGGTTAGTAGGAACTTTAGGCAAGATTAGGGAGCTCTGATTCGGGTGCAATTCATTATAAATGCAAGCGCCAGTCATCAGTTATCGATGAGTGAAAGATCTGTGTGAATAAATGTTCTTGCAGACTTCCCCTGACTCTGTATGAGACCCTTTAGACTTTAGACTTCGGACCACGAGACTTGAGGCGCTTGCGGCTCGATTCTGACCAATCAGGGCATTTCTTATGTTAATGATTCTTTGACTCCATCTTGCGTGACAACCACAGGTCCGTGATGCTGCAGTTCTCAGCAGTGGCGAAACGAAGGGGATGGCGGGAGCACTCGGGGAGGGCTTTTTTTGGGGCTATTCTTTCTTTCTCTCTTTGTTGTTTCGGCTCTTCCCCCCTCTCCCCCTCGATCTCTTACAACTCTCAAACCTGTGTTCGAGTAGTCCACTAGTCGAACAACCAGCTAGACGGGATTAGTGGAGTAGGGATGCACCGAAATGAATCAAAAATAATGAAACAGTTGGTCGAAAGCCGAAAACGGGGTACCGAAAGTGGCTTTTGCTGTTTTTCATTCATTTGAAAAAAAATTACCATTGAATAAATTAAACACTTTTATAAAAAAATAAAAAATGTTTTGCTCTTCAAAGAAAGAAAAGTATAGAATTGCAGCAGAATTTATAGCAAGAATAATATATAAGAAAAATTTAAAATATTTTGATATGGCCATTTTTGAGCCCCCCTAAAATAGGCCTTTAACGTGTATTTACTCTGTATGCTCACAAAAAAAAGGAAAAAAGGATTATTATAATCATATGCCCGTTTCGGCTGAAAATTTCCTCTGCATTCCTAGAAAGGAGGTTCAGGACCGCAGCCCTACCTAGCCAGAGCCTCCTCCAGGAACTCAGAGTCCTGGCTGATCTTGTCCACCAGCAGGTTGTACTGGGTCTGTACCGCCAGCGCCTGCTCGAACACGCCTCTGGGCACGGCGGTCGGGAACAGCGTGAACGGAGCGTAGGTCACCAACTGTTGAACATGCACCCAGTCCCAGGTTATTACAGTGCGTGCCTGTACCAGTACTACTTGTATGATGAATGAATGTATGAAAGAATCACACACACACACACACACACACACACACACACACACACACACACACACACACACACACACACACACACACACACACACACACACACACACACACACACACACACACACACACACACACACACTCTAGCAGATGCTTTGATCCAAAGTGACAACTGTTGTGTTTCTTTAGATGCACGTTGTGGAGCAACAGGTATTGCTGTAGCCCAGGGCTGTAAGGTCTCCACCCCTTTGATCTCAATTTATCAAATTTACTCGCTTTACCAGTTCCAAAACCCCCTCACTTTGACTCATATTTGTTGCAGGTCATGGCCCCTGGCAGGTCTTTGCTGTTCAAATATGGCGGCAAATTGGACACATCGCAGCAAAGGGTTGAAGCAGTCAGTGCGGCGTCTATGTCTGTATTTCGATGCACAAGTGAGCAGACCCACAATCAGTGTTAGGAAAGACATCCGTGTTTAATGTCTGTGAAACGGCTCTGTATAGTAGTCCTAGCCTGGTCCTACCAGACCATCGTACTTCAACTCATTTGTACAGAAGTAGTACTGAAGTGAAATGAAAATTGAGCGGAAGTAGGTAGGTGGGCGGTGCCAGGCTATAGTAGTCCCTCAATCGCAATCAAATCCTATAGGGCCAATATAACTCACGTCCCATTCTTTCCTGGTCAATGTGTATGATGATGACAGAGAGTATGTGGTTTTATTCTCTCTTTCATCAAATCTCACCAGCTCATGGAGATAGAATGGCCTGGCTGCAACCCAAGCATGACTCAGCATAAACACACACTGGCTGTGACACCCATGGCGGTCTATCCTAACTCTCATAAGCTCCTCTTTGGAGCAGTTCAATCAGTGGATTCAGCTCAATCATGCCAAATTGACAACAATAACCACGTCATGAAAAGTAAAAAGTTTGTCAGCATTTTGAAAGGAAGTATCAATTTCCTTTCTGTAATGTGTTGTTCTTCAAACGGTGCAACCGTTCATTTAAGTGAATTAATTCCAACTGACTCTAACCAACCTTTTAAGTTAACTCAAATATTTACTTATAATTAACGTCTAGATGACAAGGGAAAGCCACAAGGCAACAGAAAATAAAGCATTTTTTTGGTATAAAAATGTGTGATTCAGAAAACACTGTTACTGAAAGCGACCTCCAATGAAGTCCAGATTATGGATTATTAGTATTATGGAGCAGGTGAAGGGATGCATCCTGCTCATCGGTTTATACGGCTGTGGATTGGAATCGAGTACTATTGGAACTTCAACTTGTCTTGCAGGTCGGAAACAGAACACATCCACTGCTGCAGTCCGAGACCTACCTCTGAGGAGTTGGGCTCCTCTTTGGTCCGCATTAAGACACCATTGAGAAGAGCGGTGTCTTTTGCCACCTCTGCCAAGTCTTGGAGGAGACGAGTATCCGACAGTATCGCCTCGGGTATGCCCTGCTCCATGGTGATCTACCTGGGAAAGTATTCACAGCAACTGAAGACACCTGCGATGCAACAACCACATCACATATATCATCTAACATCATATAACAACTCACCTCTACCTACATACACATGAAACTGCTGTCAACATGAAACTGTACTTCAATTCAGCACGACGTGATTTGTACGAGGCTATCCATCTAATATCTTCCGCTAAGTAAGGTAATGTTTCCTGCAGACGACTGTTTGGATTTCACAATACGAAACAAAGGGCTTGTTATGCCTCAGCTATAAGATAACGGATGTATGCAATAACCGGTGAGCATAATTATAGTTCTTACCTGAGGAAGGCGTAGGTAGAAAAGCCAAAGACCAGCGTACTCCTCAACAACAGCTCAACATTCTCGCCGATGCATTGCGCATGGTCAAGCGAAAAACCAACCGGCCAATAGGGGGGCTTCTGGCAGGAGCCAATCCCGTTGCGTCTGACCTTCCTGCTCCTCGTCGCCAGCTCTCCAGACTGTCAGGCAGAATAAATCACCGACCGTACCGTGGCGTATATATACGGCAAGCAGTGTAATAACCTCTAAAACTATAGTCAATTAAATAAGATTATTTCTTGTTCAAAAGCTAAGAAATGAAGCATGAGAAACGTGATCGTTGACGGAATTGCGTTAACCGCTGTCAGCCAGAGGATGGTGCTAAAGAGGTCCATTTATATGGTGTGACTGACAGCCGACCCGTGGTTGCCCCTTGTAGCCTCTATGCGTGTAGCCTGGTACTTCCTGTGTTTATTCCGACTTCCCCCTCAGACAGGTAAAGCACTGGGACATTACGGTTAGCGAGATGTAGTGGTATGCATATATTGCACATGGGAGATGGTTCATGGGTTGCTATATATTATATTGTAGGAGTCGACGCGAACTAAAGGAACCGGGATACTTGTATTTCAGAGCCACTGAAGACATGCGTGTTTAATACATTTTTCACTCTTAAGGAGAACTCCCCGACCCACTTCCGCATCGCGGCCCCGCCCCCCTCGTCACGCCTTCGCGCAGCTCAAAGGGCGCTTGCCCATAGAACACAATGTAGCAGGATTGTTGAGAATTATGTCTGTGTAGTTTCAGCCACAATATCAAGGTTTACCAGACCCTAGTCCTCTGAGTAGGAAATACATCGGACTCTGTTTTGATTTACACATGCAATTTTCACAACAGTATTAACAAATTAAATTAAAACATAAAATAATCACCTGCATTAAAGGAAGTAATATTATTTAAGACATATTTACGTATTTACCAGAGACCCACCAAAATAGGCAATTCCAGGTCAGTATAGAAATCGGTGGCCGAGAATTCTGTATACATGTATTTGTTCCCAGACTTTGATTTACGGCTGTTTTTCTCTCCTAAATGCCGGTAGCTACTCATCACAGAGTGCAGCTGTAGGAGCCTCTGTAACTCACTCCCAGGTCCTACTCTGAGCTGTCCGTATCCTTAGTCATGAGTCCACCTTGAGGGCAGTTCCTAGCAGTCACTCTGAGAGGCTTGATTGCTACGGGCTCAGGTGGGAGAGAGATAAGAGAGAAGAGATGGGGGTGCGACAGAGATAAGGGAGTGAGATAAAGGGAACAAGAAAGTGCTAAACATGTATGTTGTGTGATGTTTGTAGAAGGATACATAGGATATAAACAACAGTGTATGTCTGTTCCCATATCATATGCATTTGTAAGAGAGATATTACTAAAACGATATACTGTGTGTGTAACATATGTAGATGAATGCATAGGATATAATCAACAATGTATGTTTGTACTCGTCTTATATGTGTTTATAAGACACACAGTACCAAAAACAATACGCTGCGATTGAAATGTGTAGAAGAATACGTAGGATATAAACAACATACAGTAAATAACAGCATTTGTATGAGAGATATAGCGAAAAAAGATATGTTATACTCAAAATTTGTAGAAGAATACATATTGTAATAATAATAGTATAGGTTTGTACCCATTTTATATGTATTTGTAAGAGAGATAGTTCCAAAAAGATACGCTATAGTACATAATCAAAAGTGCCTGCCTCAGCCCGTATATATTCTCTCTGCCTGCCTGTATAAGCACCCTTTCCCTGGCCAATGCTTTGTGTCCCGGCGTCCGCTGTTAGATGGCGAGCGGACAGCTGTCCAGAGCGGAGGCGTTGACACGCGAGGGCGTCAGGCACGCCTGCCACGTGATGCTCTACTGCGACACCCGGTCCAAGCTATTCCACAGAACGCCCATCGGACACATAGTACTGGTGAGGGTAGCGATAGGGGCAGGGTTAAAGGTAGCTCTATGTGTAATGGACAACCCCAAACCACCACACATCTGAACTCTTGAAACACACACACGCGTGTGTGTTTCAAGAGTTTGGATGTGTGGTTGTTTCGGTTTTTTCCATTGCACGGTTGCCAACGGCTACACTGTTGGTTGGGCATTAAAGACAAGGAGACCCACACAAACACTTCCCCACACACACGCATGCACATTTCTGTCAGTTTAAGAGATCCCAGAGGGGGAATGTGTTAAAAAAATTAAAACACGGACACACACACACACACACACACATGCACGTACCTGCGAGTGTGAGTGTGAGTGTGTGTGTTTATGGCCGTGTGCATGTTTGTGTGTGTGTGTGTCTTGGCTACATCACTGTGTGTGTATGTGTGTGTGTGTGTTTGTGTGTGTGCGCATGCTTGTGTGGTTTGAATGCGTGTGTGTGTGTTTGTATGTGTGTGTGTGTGTTTTGGCTGCTTCCTTTTATGTGTGGGTGTGTGTTTTTCATCAGTGGTGCTGTGTGTGTGTCTGTTTCAGTGTGTGTGTTTTGGCTACATCGGTGTGTGTGTGTGTGTGTGTGTGTGTGTGTGTGTGTGTGTGTGTGTGTGTGTGTGTGTGTGTGTGTGTGTGTGTGTCTGCTTGTGCGCATGGTTGTGTGTTTTGGATGCATTTGTGTGTGTTTGTGTGTGTTTGAATGTGTGTTTTTGTGTGTGTGTTTAGGCTGTATCAGTGTGTGACTTCTTTCATTGCCTGCTACAGATGCAGATGCGTTTTGACGGTCTGTTGGGTTTTCCTGGCGGGTGAGTAAATCACAACATCTCTCTCTCTCTCTCTCTCTCTCTCTCTCTCTCTCTCTCTCTCTCTCTCTCTCTCTCTCTCTCTCTCTCTCTCTCTCTCTCTCTCTCTCATCG
>NC_044048.1:23358013-23363013 GCF_902167405.1 Gadus morhua
TTTTTAAAAGATGCACAGCCACGGGAGGGTCCTCACCCCGAACATCAGATCCCCCCCCCCCCCTCTCTCTCGGACACCGTTCTACGATGGGGGTCCAGATTTGTTGGCTTGTTAACGGTTTTATTAGCGGACGGGCCACGTACGGACGCAAAGACGCGTTGCACGATTTGTCTGATGCATTGCAATATCGTTTTTATGGCGGACCCTCAAATCGCCATTGGCGGTCGACTCGATGGGTTTTTCGAAGCGGAATCCTCCCATAAAGCAACAACAGTTTAATACGTGACAGGCTGTTAGTGGCCACCCCTCTGTCTGCACGAACTGCGGCGGGTGTTACGCTGTGTTCTTCGGGGGCTGTGAAGACGATCCTCGAAGGGGGGAAGTAATGGTTTGACCAGATCACGGTTTCTATCCCACAGCGATCTCGGATCACAGATTTCTCGTCTGACGCGCGCAGGATATTGGTGTTTCGGTTGATGACTATCTCAGGCTGTCGTTAAAGAGTACACCAGACTGCGATTCATCTCCCAGGCGCAAAACCAAAAAAAAAAACATAATGTCTTTATCGACAGGAAGAGAGGCAGGTGCAGACTTCCTGCCACTCGGTTGCGTTCTTTGTTTTGAGGGGCGCAGACGCAGACCAGACAGGCCGACTCATTGCACACAGAGCCAAAGGGAACGATTGAAACATTTAGGCTTCTCCCAAAGCCTTGGCGTATTTTTTCCCTCTTTAAAAACCAACCGCTTGTGCCGGCAGTGAGTCCAGAGGCGCTGGGACCTGTGGGGGAACGCAGTCGTCTTTGTTCTAAGAAACGTTCCCCTAAAAGTCCTCTCAGGGGAGCGCTCAAGTGCTCCACTCTACAGTGCAAATACGTACACGCATATCAAAGCTGCGGCGCCCCACTGGGATTAACACGTTGCTCTGTCTCGGGGCGCGCTTGTACGAGGCTCCAAACTGTCAAGCCGGTGACGCCGCGAGTGGATCCCTGCTCGGAAAAACATCTCCTCTGAAGATCCTCGTCTGATCTCCTCATCCAGCGGCTTGTTCCACTGTGAGGAAATACCTGCTTTAATCAGCGGGCGTATTCAGGTTATTCCCTCCAAAGATGCAGAGCTAAACAAACAGGCTGCTTGTTGATCTTGATTTGAATGCATAATGCAAAGGAATCCTCGGAATCCACTCCCGTTGATTTAGGAGAAAGCCCTAAACGAACGGGAAGTCAGTGCGTGAATGAAAATACTCCTGAATGTTAAACTTATGACACTGTTTTTAACCATCTGGCAGCAAAACGGAAATACAATCGTGGTATTCAAATCGAATTCAGAGCTGTGAAAGGAAGAGGTGTAAACAGGCGATGGATGCCAGACATATGGCAGACTGTAGCCACTTGTGCGATGCCGTTCATGTCGACTCATCGAATAAAAACAGTCGGGACAGGTAGGGCTGTAGCAGAGCCCGGGGAGGGTCACATGGCCGGCCCACAGAATCTCTCTCTCTCTCTCTCTCTCTCTCTCTCTCTCTCTCTCTCGCTCTCTCTCTCTCTCTCTCTCTCTCTCTCTCTCTCTCTCTCTCTCTCTCTCTCTCTCTCTCTCTCTCTCTCTCTCTCTCTCTCACCACACAGAGCTCAACTGTCAGACCTGTTTTCACATCAAGGTTTCTTGTTCGCTTTTTTTCTCTCATTTCCTCCCCGCCATCTAACTAGTCCACACGCCGCCCAACAGAACGTCTACACAAAACTGAAAACACTGCTCTAATTTACATCTATATGCCGGGTCAGACATTTTCTGAATTCCTTCCTGTTGGGTTTGGCTTAAGTTGGTTAAAGTCTCTCGACAATCATTCCTTATTTGCTGCGTGTCTTAAATACTAAGAAGTTTGCACTTCTTGCACAGGTTAGTCGTTGAACTATAATTTTCAAGAGGGTATAATGTCTGTACTCTGTCTGGGCAAAAAGTTGTGTATGTGTGCGTGCGTGCGCATCCGTGTTTTTGACGCTTGAGTGTGTGTGTGTATGTGTGTGTTGGTGTATGCGTGTTTGTGATGCTCGTGTGTGTGTGTGTGTGTGTGTGTGTGTGTGTGTGTGTGTGTGTGTGTGTGTGTGTGTGTGTGTGTGTGTGTGTGTGTGTGTGTGTGTGTGTGTGTGTGTGTAGGCTACATGTTTCCATGCACAACAGGGTTGGCAAACCACAATCCAACATGTCATATCATCATGACCTCAGAAACATCTGGAAATCACATCCACACCTCCAATAGACATGATCACAGTAAAGAGAGAGAGAGAGAGAGAGAGAGAGAGAGAGAGAGAGAGAGAGAGAGAGAGAGAGAGAGAGAGAGAGAGAGAGAGAGAGAGAGAGAGAGAGAGAGAGAGAGAGAGAGAGAGAGAGAGAGAGAGAGAGAGAGAACCAGAGTAGGGAAGGTATATCGAGAGATACTGAGAGGGAGATAGAAAAAGAGCTATGGTGTGCGTGTGTGTGAGAGAAAGAGAAAGACAGGGGGAGGGGAGGTGTACATAGGGAGAGATACGGAGGGGGAGAGAGAGAGACATAGTTTGAGGGAGCGAGAGAGAGACTGGAAGATAGAGAGATATATGGTGTGAGAGAGAAAGAGGGGGGAGGTATACAGAGAGAGTGATACCGAGGGGGGAGATTCATGCACAAATCCTTACCACATTATGAAAGTGTTATTCCTGAACCCCCCCCAACACACACATCACACAGACACACCATGCATCAGGGAGGTCAAACCGGCCAGCTCCCACCGCCTTCCCCCGGGAGCGGCGTGTGTGTGTGTGTGTGTGTGTGTGCCGCGCTGCGTGTAGCGCGGTGTGTGTCACGGCGTTAGTGCCGGTGAGACGGTTCCCGGGGATCGGCGCGCATTCCGGGCTCACGGGACAGGCCGCAGCTGTCGCACGCCGCCTGCCCACCGTCGTCCAATGGGAGCGCAGGAGGCAGGAAGGAAGAACGGAGAGAGACAAGTTTGAGATAAAAAATCTCTGAACCCCCCCCCCCCCCCTTGCAAGAAGCACATTTTAAACAGGCCAATCGAGATCGGCCCCGCTGTCCTCGGCCAATCAGGCGCGAGGGGGAAGCCCGAGCTAATGGGACATGGCGTCGGCGGTTAGTTCTGCTGCGTCGGCCTCATTTGATTTCATTAGCGCTGCTGGAAAAAAGGGAAAACACCATTTATGCGCTTTGAGCGAGGCCTTGGCCTGCTGGCTCGTAGACGCCATGTGCACTGCCTCACGTGCACTGCCTCACGTGCACTGCCTCACGTGCACTACAAAGACTGCCCTCTCCCTTAATGACCTTGACGCCCCAACCCACCCCCAAACCCCACTTTTCTATTTGTTTTATTTTCTGTGCTTTCTTCTATCCATCTATGTCTCTCTATCATTCTTGATTGCATCGTATCTCTCTCTCTCTCTCTCTCTCTCTCTCTCTCTCTCTCTCTCTCTCTCTCTCTCTCTCTCTCTCTCTCTCTCTCTCTCTCTCTCTCTCTCTCTCTCTCTCTCTCTCTCTCTCTCTCTCTCTCTCTCTCTTGCTCTCTCTATCTCTATCTCTCCCTCCTTATTTCCCTCTTTCTCTCTTCCTCTCTCTCTCCTCTCTCCCTCTCACCTTCACTCCCTCTCTCCCCCTCTCTCTCTCTCTCTCTCTCTCTCTCTCTCTCTCTCTCTCTCTCTCTCTCTCTCTCTCTCTATCTCTCCCTCTCTCTCTCTTTGCTCTCTCTCTCTCTCTCTCTCTCTCTCTCTCTCTCTCTCTCTCTCTCTCTCTCTCTCTCTCTCTCTCTCTCTCTCTCTCTCTCTCTCTCTCTCTCACTCTCTCGTGCCATAGTTACTTACTCTCCTGTAAATTATCTCTTAATCACTCCCTCTCTGAATAATGCTCCCTCTCGCTCTCCATCACTGATGTATCTCTCTCTCCCCTTCCCTCTCTCTCTCTCTCTCTCTCTCTCTCTCTCTCTCTCTCCATCACTGGCGTATCTCTCTCTCCCCTTCCCTCTCTCTCTCTCTCTCTCTCTCTCTCTCTCTCTCTCTCTCTCTCTCTCTCTCTCTCTCTCTCTCTCTCTCTCTCTCCATCACTGGCGTATCTCTCTCTCCCCTTCCCTCTCTCGCTCTCTTGCTCTGATCTCCCGTTCTGCGCTGCAGTGCAGATTAAGGTCGCTCGCCCTGGGCCAAGATCTTTTCAGCGCCTTGAATTGCAGAGATCTTCTGCTCCTCTTTGCTGTGTAAAATCCTTTAAATGAATTATAATTATAATAAATAGGGTGAATATGGTGTACAATGAGTGGAGCCATGGACATGTTAAAAACATTCTTATGTTATGTTAAGAGATGTAGTTTTCCCACAGTGCAGAGAGTTGGGCTTCACTGGGTTAAACAGAGCTACGCTAGGCTACTGAATGCTATGCTAGGCTGTGGCAGGCTATGCTAGGCTACGCTAGTACATATTAGGCGATGTTAGGCTGTAAAAGGCTACACTTAACTATTTCAGGATATTCTAGCATATGTGAGGATAGCCCATTCTATGGTACGCTATGCCATGAAATGCTAGGCGTTGCTCGGCTACGGTAAAGGCACCATCCGTTTTAATCATTGATCACCTGAGGCTGGGTCTTCTGGTTTAACTGACTAAGAAAGTGTCAGCATGGAGGACAGAAGTTCATGCTGAGAGATTAACACAGGATGGATGAGAATGTGTTGGTGTGAGTTGCAGTTGTGTGGGTGTGCAGTTGTGGTGTGTGTGTGTGTGTGTGTGTGTGTGTGTGTGTGTGTGTGTGTGTGTGTGTGTGTGTGTGTGTGTGTGTGTGTGTGTGTGTGTGTGTGTGTGTGTGTGTGTGTGTTTGTGGGTGTTCATCTCTGGTTTTGTTTTTGTATTCTAAGCGCCCAAACATGTTTTCACGTCAGATCAGATCTTCTCATTGGACTTTTACTTGAACCAATAGATTCCCTACAATCGGATAACATTCACTTCATGTTTTTAAACTAGCTGCGGTAAACTGTC
>NC_044048.1:23368013-23375513 GCF_902167405.1 Gadus morhua
GGCGGAAGAGTTGCAATGAAACACACCTCATAGACGACTGCCAAGAACACAGCAGCGTGAACGCTCTGCGCGCGATGACATACGTCTCCTTAACACCGGGTGGCGCTAGTCTCGTAGCTCTAGTCCGCCCCTTCGCACACACCCTGCCGATTCGCTGGTTACCAATCAGAGGCTCTGAGCCTCAGACGCCAACGCTCTCAGACTTTGCATGTTGAATCGGACCAGACACCAAAAGCTTCCGACACAGCTGAACACACAGAACAGATTTTGTTCCCGAACTCGTCCGAGTCTTCACAAACGTTGCAGATGGCAAATGGTTGGGCCAGTGTATAGCAGCCTTTAGCTGTATACCCCCACCACCCTCACTACGAGCATATAGCTAGTTTGGTCGTTAGTGTTTTAGCCCCCCCCTTCACTACGAGTATACCGCTGGCTCGGCCGTTAGCTGTTTAGCCCCCCCTGCGGCAAACATCCTGCTTGTTAGGCTGTAACTGTTTATCCCCCCTCCCCGCCCCGCCCCGCTGTGAGCATACCACTAGCTAGGCTGTTAGCATATACGAGCACACAGCTAGCTGTTAAGACCCCACGCTGTCTCCCCCCCCGGCAAGACAGGAGCACTCATTTGGGACCATGTTGTTCATGGACCTCTACTGCTGTCAACGTGTGCATGCAAGTGTGTTGCCTTGTTTCTGCTGGTAGCTGTCGAGCTACCAACAGGTAGAGCGTAGCCTGAGCGCTGCCAGGGTTAGGGCTTAGATTCCCACTGGGCAGCCCCCCCTGCCAAGATGGATGTATTCAGCCTGGACCAACTGGCATACATTTAGCTGCTTCCTGCTTTATTTAGCGCCGCTGCCTTTTGGTGTTGAGAATGAGTGGAACAACAGTGACACATTCGGATAAGCAATACACTGTCCCTCAGTGTTGTTCCGTTCACGGAACAGCGTCGAACACGAAAGGCAGTGGAGCTAAATAAAGCAGGGAGTAGCTTAGTGTATGCCAGCGGGATGGTGCATCTAAATGCTGAGGCTAAACAAAAAGCATGTGTAGTTCGAACACAGAACACACAATGATGAACAGCAACGGTTCAATTAGGAAGCGTATAGGTGCTGCGCAGGTACATTTACATAAGGGTGCAGGTGATATAGTAGGACTGCAGCTGGAGGTATCTTGAATAAAGAACAATAAAGGGAGTGAGCAGTATGATCCTAATCAGGCTAGGGGGGGATCATTAACATTCTGATGATCAGCTCCAAACGTCAACCATTAAATGAGAAAGAAAGCACCAACCAATAGGCAGATACAATAAAATTATACTAGAAACATCTTCCACATGGCCTGAAGATGGGTTTATGGTTATTATTTGTTTGTATTGTTTATACTTGAATATTTCTGCAATCTGAAACCTCACCTCTAGATGGCACTAAATCCTTCACACTGTACCTTTAACAGTGTGAACACAGCTCTCCCAAAGCGAGAGCTGTGTTCGTGTTCTCGGCAGCCAGTCAGTTTCGTTCTCAGTGGGTGCTGGTCTCCGCCAGGGCTGCGCCTTGTCACCAATCCCGTTTGTGATATACATGGACAGGATATCGAGGCGTAGTCGTGGTGGGGAGGGGTTGCAGTTCGGTGGTCTGAGGATCTCGTCACTGCTTTTTGCAGATGATGTGGTCCTCATTGGATCATCGGCCTGTGACCTTCAGCACTCACTGGATCGGCTGGCGGCCGAGTGTGAAGCGGCTGGGATGAGGATCAGCACCGCTAAATCTGAGGCCATGACTCTTAGCAGGAAACCGGTGGATTGCTTACTCCGGGTAGGAAATGAGTCCTTAGCCCAAGTGAAGGAGTTCAAGTACCTCGGGGTCTTGTTCGCGATTGAGGGTACTATGGAGCCTGAGATTGGCCGGAGAATCGGAGCAGCGGGGGCGGTATTGCGTTCGCTTTCCCGCACCGTTGTAACGAAAAGAGAGCTGAGCCGCAAGGCAAAGCTCTCGATCTACCGGTCGATCTTCGTTCCTATCATCACCTATGGTCATGAAGGCTGGGTGATGACCGAAAGGACGAGATCGCGGGTACAAGCAGCCGAGATGAGTTTTCTCAGAAGGGTGGCTGGCGTCTCCCTTAGGGATAGGGTGAGAAGCTCAGCCATCCGTGAGGAACTCGGATTAGAGCCGCTGCTCCTTTACTTAGAAAGGAGTCAGCTGAGGTGGTTCGGGCATCTGATAAGGATGCCCACTGGGCGCCTTCCTTGGGAGGTGTTTCAGGCACGTCCAGTGGGGAGGAGACCTCGGGGAAGACCCAGGACTAGGTGGAGAGATAGAGATTATATCTCAACACTGGCCTGGGAACGCCTCGGGATCCCCCCGTCAGAGCTGGTCAATGTGGCCCGGGAAAGGGAAGTCTGGGGCCCCCTGCTTGAGCTGCTCCCCCCGCGACCCGACCCCGGATAAGCGGATGACGATGACGATGACGATGTACCTTTAACTATTTTGAAACTGATTCCCCTGCAGAGCAAAGAGGTGGGAGTCCAGATGCAGGACGAGCTGCTGAAAGTCACCACAGAACTGCAGACGGTTGGCTCAATTTATAAATAACACATCATAAATAAAATAACTTGGCGACATAATGGTGAATATATAACCGATTGCAAAATAAATATGGTGGCACTTGAAAACAAGGTTACATTCATTAACAATTCATTATTTACATTATTTAATGCATTAACAAACAGTTAATTAACAGTTCACTTATTTGACCCTAGCCCCAACCCTGATCCGTGAAGGGTTATCACAAATACTATCATACGGAAAATGATTTCAAACAAGGGTGATAATGTTTTTGTGAATGGCCTTTCAGGCGCATTACATATTGATGTGGTTGGTGATTGTGGTGTCGATTCTTCTCTGATCAAGGCGCTGAAGACGTACAACCAGTACCACACAGACTGCATGGCAGCGGAGGGAAAACTGAAGGAAGCCGAGCGATTGGAGGAGAGACACACCGGCAAGTCAGCTGACCTGAGCCTTGGCCAATCAACTGGCCCCAGACGGAGCTCTGTCAAAAAGATAGAGAGACTCATGGAAAAGGTAGAAATGTGCGTGTATGGTGTGGTTGTTTGGTGTGTGTGTGTGTGTGTATGATGTGGTTGTTTGGTGTGTGTGTGTGTGTGTGTGTGAGTGTGCATACATTGAAGTGCACACACGATCGGGCCTGTGTTAGGTGTGACCTGTGTGTGTGTGACATTTGATCTGATTTAAGGGATGATTTACCCATATTTAGTTTTATTTATGGCATAATACCGCATAATGCGTTAAACTTTATTCTCTGTGTGTGTGTGCGCGTGTATGTCTTTCTGTGCATGTATGTGTTTTTGTGTCTATAAACACGTGTGCGTGCGTGTCTTTCTGTGTGTGTGTGTGTGTGTTTGTTTATGTGTGTGTGTTTGTAAATGTGTGTGTGTCTGTGTGTGTGTGTGTGTGTGTGTGTGTGTGTGTGTGTGTGTGTGTGTGTGTGTGTGTGTCTGTACCTGCGTGTTTGTGTGTGTGTGTGTGTGTGTGTGTGTGTCTGCCCATGTGTGTTTGTGTGCATGTCTGTGTTTGTGTGTGCGTGTGCGTGTGTTTGTGTGTGTGTGTGTGTGTGTGTGTGTGTGTGTGTGTGTGTGTGTGTGTGTGTGTGTCTGCCCATGTGTGTTTGTGTGCATGTCTGTGTTTGTGTGTGCGTGTGCGTGTGTTTGTGTGTGTGTGTGTGTGTGTGTGTGTGTGTGTGTGTGTGTGTGTGTGTGTGTAGAGGCACGGCAGGGTGCAGGAGACCCAGCTGAAGTGCACCAAGGCCCGGAACGACTACCTGCTGAACCTGGCCGCCGCCAACGCCGCCATGAACAAATACTACCTGCAGGACGTGTGCACGCTCATAGACGTGAGAGAACACACACACACACACACACACACACACACACACACACACACACACACACACACACACACACACACACACACACACACACACACACACACACACACACACACACACACACACACACACACACACATATATATATATATATGGAGACGGTATGAGACCTGACTGAAGATGAGTAGAACACTTTCGAAAATACCATACGCATCTCTCTCTCTCTCTTTCTCTCTCTCTCTTTCTCTCTCTCTCTCTCTCTCTCTCTCTCTCTCTCTCTCTCTCTCTCTCTCTCTCTCTCTCTCTCTCTCTCTTCCCCCCCTCCCCTAGTGCTGTGACCTGGGCTTCCACCAGTCCGTGGAGCGGCTGATGCGGTGCTACCTGACCAGCAGGGGGCGTGTCCAGAAGACGGAGGAGGCGGGGCTAAAGCAGCTGGAGGCGGCGGTGACCTCGCTGGACCAGGGCGGTGACCGTGACGGCCTGATGCAGCAGCACGACGCCTCCTTCTGCCTGCCCTTCCGCTTCAGCTACCACCCCCACGAGGGGGACCAGGTGAGGCTACATGCTAAGGGTGATGCCAAACGCTAACTTCAGCTACCACCCCCACGAGGGGGACCAGGTAATGCTAGTAGCCTCACCTGGTCCCCCTCGTGGGGGTGGTAGGTGAAGTTAGCCCTTAGCATGTAGCATACATGCTAAGGGCTAACTTCACCTACCACCCCCACGAGGGGGACCAGGTGGCGCTACATGCTAACTGCTAAGGGTTAACTTCAGCTGCCACCCCCAGGAGGGGGACCAGGTGAGGCTACATGCTAAGGGTGTTGCTACATGCTAAGGGCTACATTTAGCTACCACCCCCACAAGGGGGACCAGGTGAGGCTACATGATAAGGGTGATGCTACAAGCTAAGGGCTAACCTCAGCTAAAGCCCCCACGAGGGGGACCAGGTGATGCTACATGCTACATGCTAATGGCTAATTTCAGCTACCATCCCCAAGAGGGTGAACACAAGGTGCTACATGCTAATGGGTTAATGCTAAACAGTAACTTCACCGACCACCCCCGCGAGGGAGAGCAGGTAACGCTAAATGCTTAATGCTAACCTTCCCTTCATCTATCACATGCTACAGCCAACCCCCCCACAAGGTCAAAAAGATACACCCACTATTATACATGCTGTGTGTGTGTGTGTGTGTGTGTGTGTGTGTGTGTGTGTGTGTGTGTGTGTGTGTGTGTGTGTGTGTGTGTGTGTGTGTGTGTGTGTGCCACAGGTGTGCGAGGTGAGTGCGGAGAGCCAGGTGAGGTACGAGCTGGAGACCAGGTTCCAACAGCTACAATCTCGCTTAGCCTCTGTTACCTTGGAGACTGAGGAGGTGAGACAATTACGTTCACACACTCCAGTTTAGCCCTCGCCCTTGAGTCTCAAGTGTGTTCAACGTTTCACGCCTTTGTTTTTTGCACAGTGTGACTCTTGTGTTTTGGGTATTGCCTTTCTCAGGTCAGCAAAACACTGAAGGCCACTTTGACTTCCCTGCTGGACACCATGTGTGATAGTGAATCTAACCCCGCCCCTGACCTAACCAGCAGCCTATCACATGAGCTCCCGGGAGTAGGCACCGCCTTCAAGGTGACGCTTGCCAAGCGCCGGGCCAATCAGCAAGAGACGGAGAGCTACTACTTCACGGTGATGCAGCGCTTTTGGTTCGCTGGGATTTGACAGTTGGGATTTTGGTTTTTCATTTTATCAAACAATTTGTGTTCTGTTATTTTTAAAGACTACGTGTGAAGATACTGTAAATGTGATGTTTTTGCTAGTAAAACACAATTCAGGGAAGGACAGGACTAAACGTTATAGAGATGTGATTTGATAGTGAAAGAAACTCTCACTATCTCAAATAGATAGCAAGACTTTTATTTTTCACTTGAATTTATATTCTTGGCCGCTCAGCTTTGGCAGTGTGATAAAAAAAAAAAAAAGATTTGGGGAAGAAAGGGAATGCTTTGTTAAATACGTGCGTAATGTTAGTAAAGAAATTAGCAGCCAGACCACGAAAGATTTTGTTTTCGAAATAGGGTTCTTCCACACAACAAACGTGCAACCAAGCCTTTCGATAGCTAGTTGGTTGAACATGGTCGGTTCCTCTTTCTTCAGAAAGTGAAGGAGTTCCTGACCAGCAGTTCCCTAACCTCCAAACTCCAAGCCAAGCACGACATTCTACACGATGCCATACAAAAAGGTAACGTCCGATCGCAGCTCGCCCTGCCTCCGCTACCACCACAACGTCTCCACCACCAGTCTGGAGCCCAGGGGGTTCCCCACATTGTTTGCAGCCTGACCCTGTTTCAAGGCATCAATGTGACCAAAACGTATTGCCTTGTTTTGTATCTGCCCCCCCCCCCCCCCCCCACCCCCCCACCCCCAAACACACACACACACACACACACACACACACACACACACACACACACACAAGCTGCGTAACTTAATCAGCATCAGCCCATAATATTAATGTTCAAATGAGTTAATGTGCATGGATAAGAATCATTGGGCCGTCTGTTCGTATGTGCAGAAGCTTTATAATATGTTTTGGCTTTTCTTTCAAATTATATATATTTTAAAACAGAAAACGAATCATCCAGCATCTATCGTTTTGATGCCAGCTGTCTCGCACGACTCCATATGCATTTCCATGGGACATAACACGCCAAGAAACAGTACAGCAAGTTTCAGTGTAGATATGTGATCTCCCACCGGTGCTGTCTGGATTCCAAGGCTCCTATTGCATTTTAAAACCCTATATTTAGCGCTGAATCACTGTGTTACAGCAGATTGAACGGGTTCGCTAGCATCGACCCTGTTGAAGGCGTTGTTAACCACGAGAGCCGATGCATAATGAAATGTATTAGCCAAGTTTGAATACAGGGTTTGTTCACTTTAGCACAGTTCTATCGATTGTTTCGTGTGATATTATTTAAAGATTCTTTTGTTGATAATATAGTTCAGATCGCCAAAGTCTTCAAATATAATAGAATTATAAAAGATTTTGTTAGTATATTGTAATTACATTGAAAAAAAGTTACAATAAAGTTATAAACGCAGTATGTTTATACCAGACAGTTATACAGTAACTAAAAATAACGTTTCATAAATAAATGAGAGGGTTTTTGGAAGATGTATATTTGTTGTATTATTTATAAGGCAACAGGCTCAATACTGAGTAAATGGATGTAGTTTCATGAACAGTGGTTGTTGTTTTTCTACTAGAGTCTTTAGTATTTCTGATCCAATGACAGCCGTGTAAAGCAGCGGTCTCGATTCTTTACACCATTTTGGATCTGAGGATTTCACTAATTGGTTGATGTGTTTTTCTGATTCCTCCTCCCAGCCGAAGCCGTTGACAGTGATCCTTCCAGGTAAATAAAACTGTCAAGAGTGAAGACCGCAGCAAAGAGAGAGAGAGAGAGAGAGAGCGAGAGAGAGAGAGAGAGAGAGAGAGAGAGAGAGAGAGAGAGAGAGAGAGAGAGAGAGAGAGAGAGAGAGAGAGAGAGAGAGAGAGAGAGAGAGAGAGAGAGAGAGAGAGAGAGAGAGAGAGAGAA